>NC_025694.1:25187378-25198186 GCF_000633955.1 Camelina sativa | reverse complement strand
CAAAAAAAAAAAAAAAAAAAAAAAAAAATTCCTCTCACCCTCATTTACACCAGTATCAAGTTTCAGTTCTATATCACCATATTGTCTTCAGACTTAGCTTTGGCCTCTCCGTGAACTACAATTTCACCTTCTTCTCCTTAAGACTCCACCCCACCATCGACCTCATCCTATTATTGATTATATCATTTTTTCAGCCAATTTTAAAGAGTATCTTGGAAACAGTTCATGGGTGGATCTTGCGGATTACAAAATTTGTGAATTTCCCTTTTGCTGGCAGAATATCCACCTACAGAATAGTGTGAGCTTAAAGATTGCATACATACCTAAAAAGAAGCATCTTGAAGAGTGTGAACACCTGAAATCTTAACCATATCACCTCCAATCACTATCACTGAAGGTGAACTCTTCTTCATATTCTCTTCCTTTGAGACGCAAACAACTGAAACAAAAACAACATAAGATACAGTTCAGACTCATAAAATAATACTTAGCCTTGTCTTATACTAAAATTGGACCTCTGTCAAATTTTCAAAAAATCTAAAACCCCTTAATAAATTTTTCTTTTGGAAAAAATTGGACCCTATTGCTTAAAGAATTTTTTTGGATTTTTGTGATGGACCCATGGCATTTGCCTACTCTGCCATGGGGTAGAGACGGACCTGATAATACTTGCAATAGAATTTAAAAACCTAAAATTCATTGTCACACAACACAAAAATTCTGATTTCATAACAAAAAAGAAAAAGAAAAAAGCAATCATATGAAGTAAAAGGTAATACCTTTAGGCAGATTTACAATTCCACTTTGAATTGAGTTATGGGTAGCACCTGAAAAACCAAACAAAATCAAGAAGATATCACAAACTCTTCTAACAATGCACATAAACACTAAATATAGAATAATAGCACAAGAAGAATAATTTACCTTCAACAATTTACTTGGACATTGAACTTCTAGCTCATTCCATTGCACCTAAACTTGTAGCTTAATCTGAAAAATTGGAAACGATTTTTAGATTTAGTCCCCGCTAACACATAAGAAACTCTGCTTTTAGTATAACATATAAGAAGCTCTGCTTTTAGTATAATACATAAGACAGAGAGTTATGAGAAGAAGGCTTACTGTTCCCAACAGGTCACTCACATCAACATATGCAAATTCACAAAACAACAATTTCTCCTTTATAAGAATTCATCACATGCCACCTTTCACAATAATTGCCAATGTCTTTGACCACCAGACCATTAACTATATTTCTGACAGTATGCGGAACACAACATACTTAAAAAGAGATGCAAAATATTGTAAAAAATTAAAAAATCTTAGATTCGATCCAGAAACCCGCGTGTTTATCTGAATTATAAATGCTTAATTGACGATTTCACTCTTATTAATGAATTATTTTGCCTTATCTCCAATGGCATTGCAATATAATTACTTACAAAACTAATGTCTCTTTTATAAATAACTTTTCAATTAATAGTAGGGATGATTATATTTATATTCAATGATTTTTATTGATAAAATTTGTAAATTATAATCTCGCACAAATAGATATAACAAAAAAATATTATTTTCAACAATATATATGGTTTATATCACTTGGTAAAGTAAGTTTAATGTTTATATAGATTTATACTCAAAATTATAAATGATTATATTTGAATTCAAAAATCTATATTGATAGAAAATATTGAAAATTAAAATCCTGGTGGTACAAATTCTAGTATCTTTAATAAAAATGTGTTTGGACTTAATCACAGGTGCATTTGCAATATCGTAATCTACAAAATCTTGTCGATCGTTTTAATGTATGTTTTCACTAAGAATAAATATACATTCAAAGTATAAGATCAATTCCAAAAATATTGACTTGTTTTATATATGTCTACATGCCATAAGCGAAACTGTTGTTAACCCACTCTTTGTAAGTAACTAAGTATGTGAAGATGTCATGAACTTTCAAGAATAATACATGATGTAGCATGAAGTGAGAGATTGAAGGAGATTTAAACCTCAGTCAGGAGAGATTGAAGATATTGTGATGACTAGTTTTATAAGATGCATAGAATTGAAAAGTCAATCATTAAGGGAGAGACTGAAGTTGGTTTTAAAAGGATCATGGATTATAAAACTCAAATCATTGAAGATATTGTGATGACTAGTTTTATAAGATGCATAGAATTGAAAAGTCAATCATTAAGGGAGAGAAAGGAGCATGGATTATAAAACTCAATCACCAAGGGAGAGATTGTGTTGACTGAAGTTTTATAAGGTTTAGAACATGTGGTAAAAGCTCTAATAAGTGACTGTAATGGATGAGACATGGATAGAGAGATACATCATAGATGTCTCAGTGATGGTGCAACAGTTAAGACAAAGACAATGGACAGAACTGACACAGAGGATGAATTATTATTTAATACAATTGTTGTTAGAGCTGATACAGAGGAGGAATTATTAAGCTGATACAAGTACTGGTACATCAGACCTTAAGTAGCGCTTAAGCTGATACAATGATTGACACAAAGCAGAGAAGAAGATAAGATGTTGAATCAAGAACTCTGCAGTTAGATATACCAGAGGATGTATCCAAACGTTTGAACCAGTTCTTGTACTAGTCCGATATTAATACATGAAGTAGTACAAGAAGCTGAATTATAGAGTTTGAGTACAGAAGCTTGAGATCAACTTGGACAAGCCAAGTGGCGGCTGCTGAGCTAGATGAACATCTTGAATGGAAGATTTAAGATGGAATCATGAAGAGAAACTTTCCTATTTGTTGTATAATAAGACATTCCTATTTGTGGTATAATAGAAAAATTGTCAACCCTAAGGGTTGTGCAATAACAGTTAATCTCCCAATTTATATTTGTTGTATAATAGGAAAGTTATTAATCCTAGAAGTTGGGTAATTGATATAAATATCAGCTATCTTGTTGTAGTGAATTTGTTCTGGATTAGGTTTCAGGGACATAGGAAAAACTAAACCACGTTAACAAAGCTGATGCGTTATTTAGTTTATGCTCCTACAGACTCAAAGTCCATCCTACACATACTTGAGAGTTAGTCACAAATATGCGTTGTTTTCAGTATGGTGAGATATTTATTATAATCATAACGTTGATGCATGTGTGCGTCTTATTTAAATATTGAAAACAAAAAAGTATGAATAGCCAATTTTTCTATATAAAGATTTGTGCCAAATATCAAATTCATGAGGTCTACGATAATAAAGACATGCAAAGATTTATTAAAAACAAAACTGTAACAAACGTGAACTTGGTTACGGGTAAAAGATCTTGGTGTAGTCCAAGCTTTTGGATATGGTGATGGTAGACGGAAAGACATGATGTCGTGATGGTCGAAGACTCGAAGCTTCAGATTTTTCTTTAAAAAAAAAAAAAAATTTGTGGAAATAAAATAGAATAAAGAAAAAATGAAAATCTAGTAAATGCCAACTACACGAAGGTAGCGGAAGAGGCTAAAAGATACTCCATATTTAATCCAACTAGCCCTTAATTAGAATTCTAACATAAAAACTAGATTTAATCCCAGCCGTTAAAAAAATTTCATTTCCCAAATTGTTTGGTCCATCTTTGTTTGCTGTTTTGACGTTTTTTATAGAATGGGAGCGACACTTTAGGCTGTGAATCCGAATTGTTTTTTAGATGAAGTCGCTTGGATTGCTTGTTGGGATAAGGTCAAAGATGGACCAAAGAAGCTAGTGTTGGAAGAAAAAGTGAAAAAAATAAAGGTTGTGGATGAGGAACTTTGCCTTATGAGGATTGACGTACTAGCAGACATAACTAAAACGATGTTCAAACAAGACGGTGGATCAGCTTTTGGTAAGTAGATGAAACACTGGTGGTTTGTTGGTGGAACGTTTTTTACCCCTTTTTAGTTTCTTGGTAACATTGTGAACTTGTTCGTTTTGGCTTTTAAGACTTTTGTCTTGCTATGTTCTATTTTGGTTTTTTTTTTCTATCGGATGTGTGTGTTTGCTCCTTCTGTTGGATGCTTGACTGGGTATTACAAGACCCCTTTGTCTTCCTTTTTTTGTGAACTGATATTTTATGTTTTTGATATCTTGGAATGGCCTTTAAACACTCGACTCAGTAGAGTAGTTTCTGTTCTAAACATATTGAGATATAACTTTTTGAAAGCCACACGTTCCTTGAATTTCTGTACAAAGACTCACAAATGGAAAACAAGGAGGAACCAAATTGCTACTTTATAAAATAAACATAGGAAAGGCATTTCCTAGCATGAACGTGTTATGTGACCAAGCTCTTAGCGCTTAGTTCTAAGATGCTCTACATAGTTTTCTTTATATGCTTTCCGTTGTGGTCTTGTTTTTTTTTCTTGACGACTACATATTTAAAATGCTAAACTCCTCATGTAGTTTTAAGTTTTGCATAACTAGATATGATGCCTGCAATATGATATCATTCTGCATAATCATCTTGATTTCTGACTTGGATGCCGTTGTTAACTTTTTAAGCCTCAAGAGTAACCATTTTGCACAATGTGATATGTAAGGTACCAATACTCTTACATATTTAGTATTCTATAGAACTCTTAAGCCATAAAAGAGGCTTGGTTTGGTTTGGCAACTGTTTCTTGGCTTTTGGATTAATTATCCTCCTCTGCAAGTGATCACAAACAAACATAACAGATCCCAGTGGTGGTTCTAGCAAATATGAAATCATGGTTTAGGGATCTGCAGATGAACAAATCAGTGTAGTTAACCGGTGGTTGTGAATTTATACCATATATCAAGTTGATAAAACTTAAAACATAAAGACTACTTGATACAAAAGCAGAGGTCTGCAACGTGAATATATTTATAAACAAGATCATGAAATGAATAAAGCAAAAAAAGATAACGAACTGGAATAATTGTAAACTAGTTCTAATGCAATCTTCAGTTATAGGTACGTTTAACGAAGTTTCAATATCACATTCTGACTTAACAAGACCCATTGTGCTTCTTGAATATGAACAAATTAAATTAATGAAATCTTGGTTCAGATATGTGAAAATAGTCTGGGAGCAGAACCAAGTTGCTTTACTTTTAACTGGTCGTATACTAATTAATTTAGTAAAAACAATGATACATTGATGGGTTATGGGTTATAAATAGTAAATACATACCATTTTATTTGTTGGATAACAACTGGAACTCGCTTTGAATCAATTCGTTGTGCTGACTGACTTCAAACAAACGTCACAATGGTTGTAATCTCTGAAACTTCCGGCAACTCTAATGGCGGCGATCCAAACAAGAAACGTAAAGAAGAAGAGAAGAAACCTAAAGAAGAAGAAGAGAAAAGACCAAACAAGAAACTGAAAGAAAAGTTGTCGTATATGGTTTGTTTGATTTGATTTGATTACACGGGCGTGTAAAGAGAACAGATGATTATATATATAATTCGCCGATCGGTTTACAAACTCTCACTGATTGGAAACGGAAAACCGAAATTGTCGGTCCGGTTTAATAGGTTTCTGCCACGAATGTCCCACTTTTAAGTTCTCTACTAAATTATTTTTAGTCAAGGAAAACCAAAACGTTGTTTCAGCATATATATACTTACAAATTTGAAACGACGACGTTCGTTTCAGAGTAGTGTATCTCTTCATCTTCTCTTCTTCTTTGTATAAAAAATTTCTAATCAGGGTTTATCGTTTACATCGCTCTTGTCTCCCCTAAGTCCACTTGTGGAGGATAGGCCTTTTTTTTTCATCATCTGAGTCTGTTTGATTCGGTTAAGGTGAGTGACCCGATTGATTTTATATATGTATGGTGTGTTAGTCAGTTAATAATAATGCTGACCTCTTGAATCTTGTTAGCTAAGGTTTTCTCAACTTTTCCCGTTAGTTTAGTAAAGTATTTGCGCATATTTATATATATTAGGATTAGAAAGAAGGGTATCTCTTGTCTCTACCTTGTTTTGAGCAGTGAATGGTTTTACAACTCTAAATCTATGTGAATATCTTGGATGCTCATCTTCTATTCTATTAGGATGGAGGAATTGAGCCAAATCTTGAAGAACAATAGGACGGATGATCTCACTTGGTTTTGCTCTCTCTCTCAGAATCTGAACTGGTAATATATAATACAAAGCCATCAATTCTCCTTCTTCCCTCAGTCAAGCAAACATACTGATCAATGTTTTTAGTTTTTCAGGATTTGCTCATCAGCTTAAAGAAGCTAGCCATTCGACGCTCTATAATAAGTGGTCACCAAGAACTAGCTGACAAATTTGATCTTAGTTGCTCCGAGCTCTAGGTTCTCTCTTCTAACTTCCGAGACTCCCTTGCTTTTGAAAATGTTGCACTATCCAACTGAACTTGGTTACTGTCTGTTAAACACCGTGAATACTTACTTTGTGTGAAGGTGAAGCTTTTCATCTTTGATCTTATAGTATGGTACACTTCGCAGGGCTTGTGCTAATGGAGTATGTAAGAAAAAAGGTAGAAGATGATACTTGTCTTGCCCCAAGTGTTGTTCATCAACTCAGCCTTTTGGATAGTTGTAACTTGGTGGAAACGCATGTAGATGGTTCTATAGACACTGAGGAGATTCTGTCTGAAATCTGCAACAAGAATTCAAAAAAGAAATCACGGAAAAGGTTTTACTTAGTACAGAGTCTAAAGTGTTAACGCTTTGTGTATCCCATGCTTAATACTCATGCATTTCTTTCGTGTTTGAAGGAGGCGGTCCAAGTGAACCCGGCATCTCATGTCCACTGTTTTGCTCGGTTCTGGTCGGTGTGGGTCAGACTAGCTCCGAACAGAGATTTAGTTTCTTTAATTTTTATAAGATGATCTTCCCGATTATACCATGCAGTGTAGCGTATCGTTTAATATAACATCTCTCATTGTTTCTTCTGCCTCTTTCTCTTTTGTCCATGCTTGTGCTTGACATATCGATCATGTAGATCTTTGGTGTGAGAATTTTAATTTGCCGGAAATCTTGGTTCAAATTGGTACGACAAAATTGATCTTGGAACAGCAGTGTCTAGTTAGGCAGGAAATAGAGAAAAAAAATGCTATTCTCAATTGTTGTTAAGAAAACAGATCATATAGTATTATCTAAATTGTTCCGCGATCATATGTTTTGCCTCAGTTATTGAGGGAAAGATATGTGGTGACTAGTGACTACTGACTAGTCTAAGATCATGCATGTATATACCAAAACATATGCTATGTAGCCTATGTTTGCCTAGAGTAGTATTTACTGTCAATTTAAGAGAATTTGTAAAAGTCATGGAATGTGGAAAAGAAGAAGAAATAATCTATTTGCACCAAATGTATTTTCTTCAAAAAGTATGTACTTTCTTTAATTTTTTTTCTATTTTTTTTTTTAGCTCATAGGCTAGAGAAGCAAGATTTTACTGGTTGTTAAGGCTTTAGACCATCCATAGTATGTCTCGGTGAGCTCTACCCTTCGCTAGAAGCTCCACTATGAATCAATGAACATGTTATCATAACCAAGAATCACCCACCCTCAGAGAAGAAAAGAAACAAATTAAGATGATCAAGTCTCTCTCACAAACGCTCTCATTTATAATTTCGAATAGTTTAAAATGAAAATTAAGATAGATTAGGGTGAGAAGAAGAGATCAATAATAACAAAAGAAAACGCAAATGGATAATAAGAGCTCATCTCATTTCTCCCTATTTTGTTTGGTTGTACACAATTATTTTATTTATTTAATTTACACAAAACAAAGTGGAGATGTATTCTTCATCCATCATCCCACACAAAAATAGCATATCTTCTAATCTCCCATACATTCTGGTTTCTGGGAAACACTTGTAGTAAAGAAACCGATAAACTAGTAAGACCATACCATTGCTTCAGACAATTATTAATACTCCTCCTTATAATGTAAATATATATAATCGGGTATATTTCTCTCTCTCTTTCTGGATTTGAAGTAACCAACCAACCACTATTTAGTGTTCTTCATTGGTATACTAACTTCAAGGGTTTTGGTCAGCAAAAATGTCCAATAGAGAAAGAACCTGCCAAAACATATATAAAGACTTTGAATGAATGAAAACACAGAAGAAGTGGCAAAGAGCCATAATTGTATATTTGAGTTTTGAAGGAAAAAAAAAAAAAGAGTACCTCAGGGACACTGAGTTCGAGCCGGAACTTAGGACCGTCGTAGTGGTGCAAAATGGGTCGGAAAGAGTCTTCTTCCAGTGGCAAACACACTTTCCTCGTTATGGCCCTAACCTTTATATTTTTAAAAAATAAACCCCAAAATTTTGTTAGAAATCCCTAAAACACATGTAGACAAGAAGAGCTTGTAGAAACGTAGCAGTAGTATGTATAGTACCTGAGCAGGGAAGCGAGATTCGCCTGGACATTTCTTGTCTTCAAAAGCATTCAACTCAATGTTTGTTCCTCCGAAGCTAGCTGCCTGAATTTTTATTTTTAAACCATTCTTCTATAAGTATCCAATTCGTCGGAATGTAAAAAAAAAAAAACAGAAAGAAAAGATTGTGCTGTGCAAAAGAAAAGAAACCTCGTAGATTCCATGAAGTTGGTGAGTGGAGTAGTTGTAAAGAAACAGAGGAAGTCCCGGAGTTATCGCTCTCACCGAGTCCCTGTATCTTGGTGGCAACCCTAAACAAATTTCATCCCCAAAAAATAAATATCAGAAAACACATATCTATTTTATATATATATATATATATAGAGAGAGAGAGAGAGAGAGAGAGAGAGTAAAGAGATGAGGTGAATACCGAAAAGCTGGCGTTTGAGATTCTCTTCCATGGTATCGTTGTTGCAGACAAAGATGTAACCACCAATGGTTTCGTTTCTTGGCAAAGCCTCTGCTGGAGGAAGAGTCTTAAACCTCTTGTCCAAACCATTATTAATCTTGTCGTCTTCGTTCCTCTGGCTATTGTTCTTCCTGTTCTTCTTCCCACCTTTCTGAACCTGATGATGATGATTAGGATGATGATGATGATCTTCATCGACTCCTTTGTCCTTGTTGTTGTTGCCTTGCTTTATAAGATTTACGTTATACCCGTACTTGTTCATCGACGTGTAAACACCTTTGTTGAAGTCTCCGTTAACGGCGCCTGACGGTGGTGTGTAACCGTTAACGTTGACGTTGACTGACTTGAATTTCCAGGTGTCGTTGAACGGAGAGTTGAATCTGTCGATTGGGTTCAAATCGACGACAGCGGCGGATTTCGATCCCACGGGTCCGAAACCCAAACCCATGTTGTCGTTGTTTGGACCAGAAGATGACTTCCAGCTCCAGTTGGAGTCGGAACCAGTCTTCTTCTTCTGATTCTGGTTCAGATAATAGTCGATCTGGCTTTTGTNTGTGCTGTGCAAAAGGAAAAGAAACCTCGTAGATTCCATGAAGTTGGTGAGTAGAGTAGTTGTAAAGAAACAGAGGAAGTCCCGGAGTTATCGCTCTCACCGAGTCCCTGTATCTTGGTGGCAACCCTAAACAAATTTCATCCCCAAAAAATAATATATCAGAAAACACATATCTATTATATAGAGATTTGTGAGAGAGATTGTGAGAGAGTAAAGAGATGAGGTGAATACCGAAAAGCTGGCGTTTGAGATTCTCTTCCATGGTATCGTTGTTGCAGACAAAGATGTAACCACCAATGGTTTCGTTTCTCGGCAAAGCCTCTGCTGGAGGAAGAGTCTTAAACCTCTTGTCCAAACCATTATTAATCTTGTCGTCTTCGTTCCTCTGGCTATTGTTCTTCCTGTTCTTCTTCCCACCTTTCTGAACCTGATGATGATTAGGATGATGATGATCTTCATCGACTCCTTTGTCCTTGTTGTTGCCTTGCTTTATGAGATTCACGTTATACCCATACTTGTTCATCGACGTGTAAACCCCTTTGTTGAAGTCTCCGTTAACGGCGCCTGACGGTGGTGTGTAACCGTTAGCGTTGACGTTGACTGAGTTGAATTTCCAGGTGTCGTTGAAAGGGGTGTTGAATCTGTCGATTGGGTTCGAACCGACGAGGACGGCGGATTTCGATCCCACGGGTCCGAAACCCAAACCCATGTTGTCGTTGTTTGGACCAGAAGATGACTTCCAGCTCCAGTTGGAGTCGGAACCAGCCTTCTTCTTCTGATTCTGGTTCAGATAATAGTCGATCTGGCTGTTGTTGTTGTTCTTGTCGGCGATGTCTAAGTTTCGACGCTCTTTGAAGACGGAGTTGGTGCTCCAGATCGACTCGTTGAGCGACAGGTTCGCTAGATTTGGTGTCTGAACTCTCAGCTGGTCGCTGAACTGCCAAAAAGATTGCTGATTGCTGTTGTTGTTGTTGTTATTATTCTCCATCTTCTTCTTCTTCTTCTTCTTCTTCTTCTCTGTTTGATCTTTAAAAAAGAAAAGAAAAAAAAATCTGATTTTTGCGATCTGAGATTATCCAAAGTTGAATGAAAGCTTTACGCGATCTTTTTGGGTGAAGGTTTTTGATGAAGTGTATTTGGAGATCAGGGGTTGGTTTTTTAAGTAGAGGAAATTGGTGAAAATTGGGTGAGAAAAATATATATATATAAAAAAAAAAGAAGAATGAAGAAAAAAGTTGTACGCTTTTAATTGGAGCAACTTTGTCATCCAGTAGAAATTTCCAGGAACGTCACAACTCACACAACCCCCCTTTTTTTTTCTTTTCTTTTTGGCTTTCAAAGGTTGCGTGTGAATCTGACAAAGTGGATTAGTAAAAAGTAAGTTTATTAAATATGGATAATAACTACTATTAAATAGTACAAGGTATACGTAACTCAAAAAAAAAAAAAAAAA
>NC_025694.1:25164465-25186512 GCF_000633955.1 Camelina sativa | reverse complement strand
AACGAGTGAGATCGATCACAGCGGCGGCAGGTAGCGAAGACGCGGTCTAGAAGAACACAATTGCGGATTTTGACGTGGCGGACTTTTAGATATGAGATTTTTGTTTTTCTGTCAATAATAGTGACAATTATTTATTTTTAAGATATTTTGTTTAGAAAGTAATTATTACTATTATTTATTGGAAAAAGAAAAATAGGGTTGATTTGTATTAGAGGCTAAGGATTGTGGACCAAACACCAAAAACGCGTTGTTGACGAGAAAGAAGTGAGAGTGAGTGTGTCAGCATCACAAGTTCACGACTTCTCCTGTCTAGTTAACACGTACAAAAAAACCCGGGAAGCTTCTATTGGGCTTTATCATCATTTCAAGCCCCACTCTCTCAGATTAAACAGGCCCATTTACTGCCGAGAAAATCTTCGTCTTCTTCTTTTTCTTCTTCAAGCCAGCCCAGTTTCACAGAGAAATTCATAGAGATAGAGAGAGAGAGAGAGTGAGATGGATCCGGAGGTTTCTCAGCAGTTCGAGAGGTTCAAAGCTGCGTTTACAAGAAAAGATTTCGACTCATGTACTAATCTCTTGTCTCAGCGTAAGGTATTTGTTTCCTTTTTTTTTTTTTTTTTTTAACCCTAATTCAATTATAGATTAAACCGTGGACATAGCAATGTCAAAGGTGTTTAAAAAAAAAAAAATCTTTCAGTGCTACATACACTATGCTCAATTTTTGAAAATACATATCAGTGGGTGGTTTTTGTAATTTTAGTGTTTGTTCATTTCTTTTATTCAGGTTCTTTTGACTAAGTTCACAAGTCTACCACCTTTGTTTGAGAATACTCCTAATGCAGCTCCAGGAATTGACTATTGCTAGACCTAGTAAGCTTATCTTCTTCATTGTGAGGCAATTTTTGGTTAAGTTAAGGGGGGACATTTATGAGTATGCTGTTGTTCGAATAAGTGTTAAAACGGAGGATCAAGACGCGTTCGAGAGAGATTTCTTCCAGTTGAAGCCCTATTATTATGTTGATGCTAGGTGATTTTAAGGATCTCTTGCGCTATCTTCATTATCTTGTATCACCTCTCAATTGGATGTTTGCTAAAGTGTGTTCTTTTGTTCCTGTACCAGGAGCCAGGAGCCGTCTTCCGCCCTCTCAGCAAGAGCATCTAATTCTTGGTCTGAACCTACTGCGACTGCTTGTTCAGAACGGGATTGCTCGGAACTGGAATTACTTTCCTCTGCAACCTTGTAGAATCATTGCATCAAGCATACGGTTGAGCTCGAGCAATCCTTCATGGAAGGTGCCTATAACCGTGTGTTAGAGTGCTAGAACAGACCGCACCTGATGAGACTTTTGTGTAATTTCATGGATCTCTCTTGGCAAAAAACCATTAGGTAAAAAGAAATGCATAGGCTTCATTGATGACCCTTTCTCTTATTTATTTAGCTCATTGCCATGACTCTAAAAATCTCATTGTTATCTGTAGAGACGAAATAGCTGGATGCAGCGGGGGAAAGCATACGGTCATCTCTCAATCAGCGAGGGTCGTAAGACGTCACTCTTCTCTTCTGATCAAGAACTGTTCAACATATATGTAAACGAGGAGCACCCGTAGTGGGAAGTCAAAGACGGGTTAGTTACTTGTGTTCCAAAAAGCTAAAGAAACCGCACCGTGCAAGGAGGTACCCTCTCTGCAACTCATCAACCAAACCCTCAGTTACGCCAGAGAAATCGAGCGTATCGTGTAATCCTAATTCTTTATCCTTCTTCGAATTCGTTTCAATTTGGGTCATATAGCCTTTTTTTGTTTTTACCATGTATGACTCACACTAGTATCTTCCCATACAATTCGTGAAATATAATTTGGCTNTTCATTATCTTGTATCACCTCTCAATTGGATGTTTGCTAAAGTGTGTTCTTTTGTTCCTGTACCAGGAGCCAGGAGCCGTCTTCCGCCCTCTCAGCAAGAGCATCTAATTCTTGGTCTGAACCTACTGCGACTGCTTGTTCAGAACGGGATTGCTCGGAACTGGAATTACTTTCCTCTGCAACCTTGTAGAATCATTGCATCAAGCATACGGTTGAGCTCGAGCAATCCTTCATGGAAGGTGCCTATAACCGTGTGTTAGAGTGCTAGAACAGACCGCACCTGATGAGACTTTTGTGTAATTTCATGGATCTCTCTTGGCAAAAAACCATTAGGTAAAAAGAAATGCATAGGCTTCATTGATGACCCTTTCTCTTATTTATTTAGCTCATTGCCATGACTCTAAAAATCTCATTGTTATCTGTAGAGACGAAATAGCTGGATGCAGCGGGGGAAAGCATACGGTCATCTCTCAATCAGCGAGGGTCGTAAGACGTCACTCTTCTCTTCTGATCAAGAACTGTTCAACATATATGTAAACGAGGAGCACCCGTAGTGGGAAGTCAAAGACGGGTTAGTTACTTGTGTTCCAAAAAGCTAAAGAAACCGCACCGTGCAAGGAGGTACCCTCTCTGCAACTCATCAACCAAACCCTCAGTTACGCCAGAGAAATCGAGCGTATCGTGTAATCCTAATTCTTTATCCTTCTTCGAATTCGTTTCAATTTGGGTCATATAGCCTTTTTTTGTTTTTACCATGTATGACTCACACTAGTATCTTCCCATACAATTCGTGAAATATAATTTGGCTCTGTTCGTTTTTGTCGTCTGGTCATAATGCAACTTATATGAGTGAGTGTGTTATGTCACATGAATGGTTTCTAGACTCATAAAGGCAACTCCATAAAATGAGTCCGTGATTGAATTTGGATTCTTTAGTGTCCCACTTCTTGTACATAAGTATATATAGTATGTGTATGCATATTCTTTAGATTTTTATTTTTTTTTTTTTAATTTCAAGAAAGGGAAAAGAGTATCAAGATTGTTGAGAAGTTGTTTTCTCTTTAATTAAAACAAAATGTTGAATAATCATGCTTCTTTACTTTCTGCTCCATTAATTTTTCCAACTACAAATCTTCCTTCCGATTTTTCTTTTTGACTTGAGTATTTTATAATTGATGCAATCATTAATTATTAAATTAATTTCATAATAACCATTTTAATAATTGAAAAGTGTGGCCTAAATGCATTTCTCCGGGTCATTATGTTTGATTTGTCGACTGCTTTTTACAATTTTTTTTTTAACTCACCTAGTAATTAATTAAATATATTCTTTTTTTATCCTTTAATGACAATTTAGTTTGATATTATTATTAGTTACAAAAATTTAAAAGAAAATATTAACTTGTTAAGAACGTATGGAATGTATTGAAGAGTCAAGAGAGTGGTATATAGTGTTGTCTCCACTTGGATCTTTCTTACTTACTCCATTATCTTCGCCTTCTTTCTCTCTCTCCCTCATCTCATTAATGGCGAGCTCTACATCTTTAGCGATAGTTCTTCACCAGTCTTCCAATAATGACGAACTCTTCATGAAGCAAACTCTTCAATTCTCAGAAACTCTCAAGGTTTGTTTGATCCTTCTCTCTCTCTTTCTCGCCTCAAACACAGATTGATCAAATAGGATTGTGATTTTTTTGTCTTCATTCAAGATTCATCTTCTCTTCTGTTGTTCTTTTGGTGTTTTAAGGATTTGAAGAATTTACGGAAACAGTTATACTCAGCTGCTGATTATTTCGAAACATCTTACGGCAAAGAAGAACACAAAGAAACGTAACTTTTCTTGTCTTTCTTGATAGTAACGAGAGTATTTTATAAGTCCATGTGTTGTTGAATCTGATGAATGATGAATGATGATGGCAGAGTCATAGAGACGTTGAAAGAGTATGCAGCAAAGGCAGTAGTGAACACAGTGGATCATCTCGGTTCTGTTTCCGACAAATTCAACTCTTTTCTCTCTGATAACTCGACCCATTTCTCCACCACTCATCTTCGTTTGTCTTCTCTTGAACAAGTAAAACACTCAATCTCGAATCTTGAATCCTGAATCTTGAAACTGTCTCACATTCTCTGTGTGTGTTGTTCATGTAGAGGATGAGACTATGCAGAGAGTACATGGGGAAGAGTGGGTCTCATCAGCATTTGCTTCTATTTCAATATCCTCGCCATCATAAGCGTTACTTCTTCCCTCGTATAACCTCTTTTCCCTTCTGACACAATTGACCCGTTCCATCATTATTCGCCATATCTCTCTGATCATCTTTTCTTTTTTATCACAGAACAAGGAAGAGGCACAAGTTTCTCTGCAGGAGATGACTCATGCCGGTTCAAGAGTGGTAGCTAAATCCTTTACTTTTTATATCCGATTGTTCGATTCGTTCATGTTTATATGATATCTGAATTTTCTACTGATCTGCTTTTTAAAGCTGTTCGATCAACAATACTAGAAAACCCCCCAAATACTGCAAGGTAGAAATCTTGATTTTTTTTTTTATCTTCTTAAACTACTATTCTTCTTCTTGTTTCTGGCTTTGTTGTTTGTAATGTGAATGATTTGTAAAATGCAGGAAAGCTAACAAGGCAGGGAGTTTCTCTTTTGCACCCATCGTACACAACAACATCAACAGCAGAACACCAAGTACTAACTACATCAACTAAACTAATGATACTTCTTTACTTGGCTTTTTTGTCAGATTCATTTCAGTCATGTAAGTGTGTGTGAATGTTGCAGGTAAAAGAACAAACTCTCCTATGAGATTCCCTCTCTTACGTTCAGGATCTCTACTGAAACGTTCAAGCTCCCCAAGCCAACCAAAGAAACCGGTATACATAGAGATGCAAAGATTACTTTCTTCAACTTTCAATATCTTTGTTTAGTTATATTTACCCTTTCTGCTACCTTGTGTGTCTTATAAAGCCCTTACCAGAACCACAAAGAGCGATACCTGTGTCGAGAAATACAGAAATAGTGGAGATAAAGCAATCTTCATCGCGTAAAGGGAAGAAGATTCTGATGCTCAAGGCTTTGATGAGCATGAGCAAGTCCAGAAACTAAACCTCTTGTACTTTGGTAAGTACAAAATTAATCTGAAATAAGAGAGTTATGCTCATTGTTCCAATATTGGTTGCAACTACACAAAAACATACGAAAACTAGTTTCTTCACTTTCTTCTACACGAAACTCTCTCTGTCTTTGGCTTAAGAGAGTCAAAATCAATTCTTGTAATTAACTATGATTTTCAATGAAATCAATTTCCACTAATCTCTCTACTGTATTGTTTTTTCTTGTGTAATTTCTTAAATTAATCACTAGATGTCATCACCGTTCCAACAGCCTAAAAGGCTTAATTGGCTAAGCAGCCCAACTACACAATAAGCAGTCCACGATACATGGCCCATGAAAACTAATAATCTACTCGTGAAGTCCGAAAGTGAAGTCCGAAAGAGAAGACGGAGAGTCAAAGAGGTATGAGAATCTTGGAAGAACCAAAACTAACCTGAAGCATCTCAAACGGAAGAGTAAACAACAACCAGGCAAAAAAGATCTTTAGGGCATAACCTTCTCTTCTTTTTAAACCTAAACATCCCATCTTTTTAGGGCATAACCAATCGTTTTAACTTTTAATCGACATGACGTGTTCCTCAGAAGATAGAAATGGTTTGAGAAACATTCAGTCGCAAAAGAGGCAACGACAAGCAGATGTGTTGCTAGATCGTGATGTTCTTGACTGTCCCGTTTGCTACGAGCCACTCGCTATTCCCGTCTATCAGGTTACGCTTTTTGAACATTGCATTATGTATCCACATAGTTAACTATTTTTGTGGTCATTCTTGTAGCCCTAGTTGTTAAGTTGAGATCCTGCTTTTATAAGTTTTTACTTTGGGTTTTGTTTATCTGATCTTTAGTTTTATACAATTGTTTTGCCTTCATTTTTTTTTTGTTACTTATAGATTGATGACAAATTGATATAAATATATAGCTGAAAGAAAACATCAATTTAATAAGTTGACTTAAAGTATATTTTTCTTATTTTTGTAATTGACAGATGGTAATTAAGTTTTTTTTTGTAAGATTTCGTATGTGTTTGGTCATGTTCCGATCAATGGTTGATAACATTTTTGATTTGGTTTTGTTATGTAGAGAGTTGAAAAAATTATTTCTTTTAGTTAAATAGGGTTTGATATGATCAATTTGATTGCAACTCCTTAGTTTTTGAATTTCAGTGTGATATGGGACATGTAGCTTGCCATATTTGCTGGCCCAGACTCAATAATAAATGTCCTTTATGTGCTTTACCCATTGGTAACAAACGCTGCAGAGCAATGGAGAGTGTTCTTAGATCAGTGACAGTCACTGTCCCATGCCCAAACGCAAAGTTAGGTTGCACCAAGCATGTTCCTTATGGGAGGAGAGTATCAAACCATGAGAAGAAGTATTGCAGATTCTCTCTATGTTCTTGCCCTGAAATCAGCGAATGCAATTACACTGGCTCATACAGTGATGGCCTATTTGGTCACTATATGATATCCCACCCGTTAAAACCCGGTTGTTTCTTCAGTTTTGGTGCTCCGAGACATGTGCGGATGCCCATAAACGATAAGATTTTCGTTCTTATGACGATTGAAAAGAAAGTTTTCTTTGTGCTGCAATGTTTTAGAGAGCCAAAAGGTGTTTATGTGGCTGTAAATTGTATTGCACCATTGGCTCCAGAAGTGGAGAAGTTCTCATATCGAATCTCCTACTCTTTTCAAGGACGCATCTATAGTCACTACGAAACGCCGGAGATGAAGAGGATTCAAAAAGTTAGTTTTCAAACCCCTCAAGATAAAGATTGCATGTTTGTTTCTAACAGTTTATTGCGTGGTCAAGTGTTAGAGATGAAGCTTTGTATATCGAAAAGCTAAATGAAAAACGGTTCTATGGTTAGGTCTTGTATGGGATCATTAAAAGATGTCTTTAGTCTCTCTCTTTTGTATGTTCTTTTGATTTTTGTTTCTTGTTTATGTATGTCACTGTTTTTTTTGTTAATATATACAATGATGTTGCTTCTTTGAGTCTTATTTCTTTGTTAGCTTAAGAATAAAGTATAAGAACATATATATGACCAAAATAAAAGAATGGCCGGCCACTCGAGAACCCACTAAAAACTTGTACATCTGACATAAGAGAGTAACATGCTCATATTATTCTAATTTTTGTTCAGTTCATAAAATTTTTACCAAAATAACATCACTTGTCATCGTTGGTTCAGTTTCTTAGATGCTTGGGTAGCAAATGTTATTTGAATTGGGGTTGCAATTCCATAGAAACAAACACACTAAAAATCATGTCACTTTACTTTCTTCACATTTTTCTAATAGGTTTGACTTTTTAGACTCAGAGTCAGATCAGTTCTTGTAATGAAATCATTTTTTTTTTATTATCTAAAAATCCAACCAATAATTTATCCTTTTGTATCTTAATGATATTCGTTTTTATTATCTACAAATTTTACCAATAATTTTTGTTTTTCCTTCTTGTGTAGCCTTTATAGGTCTCATGTTTGTTGTTTTTGAATTTTTTCTTTTTCTTATTTTGGTATACAAGCAGCTCTCAATTTTTTTTGATGGTAACCTACATCCAAAAATAAAAAAAGTATGATAAATTAATATAATGAGTGGAAAAAAAAAGTTCAATACATAATGCAATTAATTATCTCTCAATTGTGAATTAGTGAATTTTGTTGTTAGTAAATAATTAAATAGAAGAGGCTGGCTGGGCCCATTAAAATAAAAAAGGAAGAAGCCCTCAAGCCCATTGTCTAGAATAAAGAAGAAGAAACGAAGTAACCAACGGCCACGATTACTCCAACACAAGACCAAATCTGATTGGCTGACATTATAGATCGTCGCAAGATGATTGGTCCACGTAATCTCCGATGACATGAGTTATAATTTCTTCGTCTTGCCATAATAAGCGACTACTTCGGCCACTACTGGACCCTATTTAAAGGCATTCCCAACTTCTTCTATACAAAGCTTAAATCAGAGAAAAAGGAAAAGCTCTGTTCAAAACTCAGTTTATACGATCGAAACAAGGAGAGGGAGAGAGAGAGATCAAGCGCTAAAGTTTTCGATATGGCTCGCTCGTTCGGAGCAAACGGCACTGGTGTGCTGGCGATCATCTTCTTCGGTGAGTGATTTCTGATCTTATAATTGTCTTCTTCTTCTTCGATTTAGATCTCTTTAGTCTATGTAATTCGTAAAATCTCCTCTGCATTGTTCCGTGATCGTATTACTGGATTTGATTGTGCTTGTTTTATAATGTTGAATTGCGATCTTTAAGGTTAGATCTCGTTTACAGAGATAGTTTAAGATGTTTCCTTAGAGATTCGTTTCGTGGATGATGAGATTAGTTTGTGGTTTGTTAGTAGTTAATCTTTGTGAAATTGGAATTGGGAGAGATTACTGTTTTGATTTTGTTGGTGTATTGAGCGGTTGGAGTGTTTTTTATTTTTTTTACGTTTCAGGATGTTTATTTGCGTTTTCCACTGCAAAAGAAGAGGCCACCAAGTTGGGATCAGTTATAGGGATTGATCTTGGTACCACTTACTCATGTGTTGGTGTTTACAAAAATGGTCACGTTGAAATTATTGCTAACGACCAAGGAAACCGTATTACACCTTCCTGGGTTGGTTTCACTGACTCTGAGAGGCTCATTGGTGAGGCTGCTAAGAATCAGGCGGCTGTTAATCCAGAGAGGACTATCTTCGACGTCAAGAGATTGATCGGCCGAAAGTAAATACATGAGACCTCTTTCTCTTGCGTGGTTTATGTATGTTTCACTTGCATGAGATATTGATTTTTTGTTTTTTTTTTTTTTTTTTTTTTTTTTTTTTTTTTTTTTTNNCCTGGTCTAGAATAAAGAAGAAGAAACGAAGTAACCAACGGCCACGATTACTCCAACACAAGACCAAATCTGATTGGCTGACATTATAGATCGTCGTAAGATGATTGGTCCACGTAATCTCGGATGACATGAGTTATAATTTCTTCGTCTTGCCATAAAAAGCGACTACTTCACCATCACCTTCGGCCACTACTGGACCCTATTTATATTTAAAGGCAGTCCCAACTTCTTCTACGGAGCTTAAATAAATCAGAGTAAAAGGAAAAGCTCTGTTCAAAACGAAGTTTATACGATCGAAACAAGGAGAGAGTGAGATCAAAAGCTTAAAGTTTTCGATATGGCTCGCTCGTTCGGAGCAAACGGCACTGCTGTGCTGGCGATCATCTTCTTAGGTGAGTGATTTCTGATCTTCTAATTGTCTTGTTCTTCGATTTAGATCTCTTTAGTCTGTGTAATTCGTAAAAATCTCCTCTGCATTGTCCCGTGATCGTATTACTGGATTTGATTGTGCTTGTTTTACAATGTTGAATTGCAATTTTGCGATCTTAAGGTTAGATCTCGTTGACAGAGTTAGTTTAAAGATGTTTCCTTAGAGATTCGTTTCGTGGATGACGAGATTAGGTTGTGGTTTGTTAGTAGTATCTTTGTGAAATTGGAATTGGGAGAGATTACTGTTTTGATTTTGTTGGTGTATTGAGCGGTTGGAGTTTTCTTTTTTACGTTTCAGGATGTTTATTTGCGTTTTCAACTGCAAAAGAAGAGGCCACCAAGTTGGGATCAGTTATAGGGATTGATCTTGGTACCACTTACTCTTGTGTCGGTGTTTACAAGAATGGTCACGTTGAAATTATTGCCAACGACCAAGGAAACCGTATTACACCTTCCTGGGTTGGTTTCACTGACTCTGAGAGGCTCATTGGTGAGGCTGCTAAGAATCAGGCGGCTGTTAATCCAGAGAGGACTATCTTCGACGTCAAGAGATTGATCGGCCGAAAGTAATTACATTGTCCTCCTTCTCTTGCGTGGTTTATGTATGTTTCACTTGCATGAGATATTGATTTTTTGTTTATTTATTTATGGCAGATTTGAGGACAAGGAGGTCCAAAAGGACAGGAAACTTGTACCTTACCAGATTGTGAACAAGGACGGTAAGCCATACATTCAAGTCAAGATCAAGGATGGTGAGACTAAGGTTTTCAGTCCTGAGGAGATCAGTGCTATGATTCTGACTAAGATGAAGGAGACAGCCGAAGCATACCTTGGAAAGAAAATCAAGGACGCTGTTGTTACCGTTCCAGGTTAGTTTGTTGTTAATTCGGCTTCATTATATGTACTGGAGACATATACTTATCTGGATTGGTGATTGATTGTTCATTTGGTGTTGAAATATGCGCAGCTTACTTCAACGATGCCCAAAGGCAAGCTACCAAGGATGCTGGTGTTATTGCTGGGCTCAATGTTGCTAGAATCATCAATGAGCCTACTGCTGCTGCTATTGCCTATGGTCTGGATAAAAAGGGTGGTGAGAAGAACATCCTTGTCTTTGATCTTGGTGGTGGTACCTTTGATGTCAGTGTATTGACCATTGATAATGGAGTGTTCGAGGTTCTCTCCACGAATGGTGACACTCACTTGGGAGGTAATATACTTGTGACCACGAATGATTCGTTTTTAATTACATTTTGTTTGATAACGGAGGAGTGTTGTGCAATTGGAATCGCCCAAATATTCTAAACAAAACATAATCAATGACTTGTGTCAAAGTATAGACAGAGTGTCAGACATTGAGGGATTGCTTGAGTGTGATGTTGGTGCTGACCTTTTGTTGTTACGATCTGCGCAGGTGAGGACTTTGACCACAGGATCATGGAGTACTTCATCAAGTTGATCAAGAAGAAGCACCAGAAGGACATCAGCAAGGACAACAAGGCTCTTGGTAAGCTCCGAAGGGAATGTGAGAGGGCAAAGAGAGCTCTTAGTAGCCAGCACCAAGTCCGTGTAGAGATTGAGTCACTCTTTGATGGTGTTGATTTCTCTGAGCCACTCACCAGAGCTCGTTTCGAGGAGCTGAACAATGACTTGTTCAGGAAGACCATGGGACCAGTGAAGAAGGCCATGGATGATGCTGGTCTACAGAAGAGCCAGATCGATGAGATCGTCCTTGTCGGTGGAAGCACCAGGATCCCAAAGGTTCAGCAACTATTGAAGGACTTCTTTGAAGGTAAAGAGCCAAACAAGGGTGTGAACCCAGATGAGGCTGTTGCTTATGGTGCTGCTGTTCAGGGTGGTATTTTGAGTGGAGAAGGCGGTGATGAGACCAAAGATATTCTTCTTCTTGATGTGGCACCACTCACTTTGGGTATTGAGACTGTAGGAGGAGTGATGACAAAGCTGATCCCGAGAAACACGGTTATTCCAACCAAGAAATCTCAAGTTTTCACAACGTACCAAGACCAGCAGACAACTGTCTCAATTCAGGTCTTTGAAGGTGAAAGAAGTCTCACCAAGGACTGCAGGCTGCTCGGGAAATTCGACCTCAACGGAATCCCACCGGCCCCAAGGTTTGCTCTCTCTTCTTTTAACCTTTTGTAACTGTAAAATCAGTCTCATTTGAACTTCAAAATAATCATCATTCTTCTTTTTGACAGAGGAACCCCTCAAATCGAGGTCACATTCGAAGTGGACGCCAATGGTATCCTGAACGTGAAAGCAGAGGACAAGGCGAGTGGTAAATCAGAGAAGATTACAATCACAAACGAGAAGGGTCGTCTGAGCCAAGAAGAGATTGACCGGATGGTGAAGGAGGCAGAGGAGTTTGCAGAGGAAGACAAGAAGGTGAAGGAGAGGATCGACGCCAGGAATGCGTTGGAGACGTACGTGTACAACATGAAAAACCAAGTGAACGACAAGGACAAGCTTGCAGACAAATTGGAAGGGGATGAGAAGGAGAAGATCGAAGCAGCAACCAAAGAGGCCTTGGAATGGCTCGACGAGAACCAAAACTCAGAGAAAGAAGAGTACGATGAGAAGCTCAAGGAGGTAGAAGCAGTGTGTAACCCAATCATCACGGCAGTATACCAGAGATCAGGCGGAGCACCAGGTGCAGGAGGAGAATCAACGACTGAGGAGGAAGATGAGTCTCATGATGAACTCTAGATGTCTTTTTTTTATCATTGATTTGTTAAAACCATTAGAGACAAGTTTTGAGTATGAAAGAAAAAAAGTCGTTTTTTGTTTTTGTTTTTTTGTATGTTTTTGGTTTTTCATTTTAGGAAAGGGGGGTGATTAAGTAGCGTCCCTTCTTTAGTCTCCCCGGACGTTCTCTTTATGTTCCCTTTACTTCTTCATAACAAATACTTTTTAACCCATCCAAAATCAGATACATTGTTACCGATCAGTGGTGAGAAGACTCTTAGCAATGGCTGACCAATCTTCAGACACATTTGAGCCATTATTCCAAGCCAACATACGGTCGCCTGTAGATGGATGGCTATGCATGGCAAGCCAAGTACAAAAGGATTGTTTTGGTGTCGAGGGAGCGAACCAAACTCTTTTGTGCCAAGCTCTCTAACTATTTTAAATTTTATGCAATCACTAGAATCTTAATTCTACATTAATCACAGTCAAATAACAGAGTATCAAAAGTCGTCAAATATTTCAATTGATCACATAATAAACACATCAGAAGAATTTGCAAAATACCTCCGTTCATTTCAGCGGTGAAGTCTTCATGAACGGTTTTTTAGATGAATGATGAAAGCTTAACTTTTAAGGTCGGAATATCAATTTCTCTCTTTTCGCCTACAATCTTTTTGTTTTTTTTTTTTTAATTAATGTTAAATTATATTCAAAAAAAAAATAAACCTTTTACAAAGATTGTGTTGAAAAAACTTTAGAACAGGTTTTAAAATCTCATTCAATAGAATTTGGTTGCAAACCAGACTTGAATGATAGTGTCCTTGCCTCCGTTAATCGTACTGAGTCGGTTGCATATAATCTTGTCTATGAGCTTGATCAGTTGTTCCGCCGTCGAGAGGGGTTCACCGTGTCGTCTCCCATTTCTTTTTCTCCAAAGTGAATAGATGGTGGTTTGAAGAGCATATCCCAGAATAAATATGTGCGTTTTGTCGAGAGCATTACCAGCAAGAAGAGCAAAAACATCGTTGAAATGGTTTGTGTGCTTGTCCCTTAAAAGCTTTTTGGTTAAACCTTCCCACACAAACTGCAAATATGAACACTGAAAGAAGAGATGTTTTTGTTAGTGTTAGTCTTTTCGAAAATCCTTTATGATAGACTAAAGGCTTGTATTTATAGGTGCAGAGAGCAGAGAGGACAAAACTCCACGTTAAAGGTTTCTTTCGGAATAATCTCAATCGTCCATCAACGCAACGAAGACATGTAATACAAGTGGAAGCATAAGAGCCAAACACATTATGTAATCGTGATATACCATCATGTATGCTCATGTTTATACAATACTAGTTTTTGTATGCACGGAATTATTATTTGTGAAATTTAATATAATAGAAGTTTTAGTAATCCTTTCAATAAAATTTAGTTGTATATTATCAATTGATTTTTAGTAATTTTAACAATATAATATGGTAGTATAATATCAATTTAGATGTTAATAGGAAAAGTAACATTAATTTGTTAAAAGTAATATTGGTAAGTACTTTACAATATAATTTGGTTGAATTTTTATATTTTTTTATGTTACTCCTGAAAGTAAATGTAGTTATATGTTTAAAAAATATAAAAATATAACTTTTATAATCATGTAAAACTAAACTAAAAGTTTTTAAAAAAAATTGAAGATACCCATTATAATATGTTAAAATGAGAACTAAGGCATTTTGTATTAGATAAAACAGAAAAAATAAGAGACTCCATAAAATAATGAGAATATTTGTGTGATTGTTTAAATAGTAACAACTAATGAAAATACTACGATAATTATTTGAAGAAGAGGAAATAATTATTCCGGTTTGTTTTTTTTTGGAATTCTCGTTTGGTTAGACTGTTAAATTAAATAAAAGGAAAAGAGATGGTTTACAAAAATAAAAAGGAAATAAGGAGTTATTGTAGAAACCTCTTATCCTTTGCGGCACAACTCTTTAGCCCCTAAATTACGATGTGAGCCACCGCCTCCCAGACCATCCTCTCTCTTTCACCACCGTTCTTTCGCCATACCTCTTTTGTGTATATGGAATACATGAGCTACACATATAACCGACAAATCTTTGCAAACAATACCCAATGAGCCTCAAAACATCAAATTTGACAACGGAGTAATTGAGTTGAGGAATATCAGACTCCTATTGTATATGCGACTCTCCTCGACGTGATGGGTATATCTTCTTCCATATTCAACTCTTCTCTGTTTCCTTCAATTTGTACAGTTATCAATTATTCTAATCTATGAGACTTCTCCGTAATCTCAATTCTATTGTATACTCGAATTGGTCTATTAGATGACAACCGATTTGAAAATTTTTATTCAGTTTTTATTCACCTATTCATTCTCTGATTACAGCTGAGATTTTCTTCAGTTTCTTTACTTACCTTCTGTTTGGGATCAAAATCTTCCACTCAATTTGTTTTATTGCTAAGTCTATCTATTTCGTGTTTTTAGTTTTGTGAATTTTTGAAAAATTGGGAATCAAAAGTATGACAAAATGGTTCAATTTGTTTTTCTCCTTCTTATATCTCTTTTTATAAAAGATTACTGGCTATTGGGATTGAAACTAACATTTATGTGGATGCAGTTGATATTGGTGTAGACATGCCATTGACATTATTGCAACTTCGTTCCACCTCTAAGGTACTTATCGTTGCTTTCTTTAACTTTTATAAAAGTAGCAAATAATTTAGAGTAAGAGTCATATAAACAGAAACAAATATAAACAGTAAGAGTCATAGGAAATGTGAAACATTAAACAGAAACAAATAAAACATAGCAACTGTGTTCTTGAAATAGAAAATAGGATTGCATTGATTTATTATTCTACTTATTGAAGGACACCTAGAGCAGAACATGCATCTCTAAACGTAGGATACAAAATGCCATCAACAGTACGTAAATCTTCAAAACTCGTTGCACCTCTTCTATGTGTTAAAAGGATTCTCAAGTAAAACTGCTCACCAATAGCTGATGAACTAAATTGCATCTGAGTAATACCTGAAATTCTTTTAGGCCTGGTCCATTTTTTAGTAATTCTGTTCCAAACAAAGTGTTTAGGAAACTCAATGTAAGTCAGCTGTCTTGCTTCTGTGTTGTTTGCGTTCATGTTCATCCACTCCAAAAGTTGAGAACCATGAGAGTAATAGAGAGACATCTTGGAACTGAAAAAAAAGATTATAATTAATAAACTCTGTTAAGCAAAGATAACATAATATAATAAAAAAGGAGAAACTAATTGATTCAATAACTTGAACAGATGTTATCAAGCGGTGAATATCGTTCCCAGAGAAGTGAAAGAAGGAAAATAAGTGAAGAACGATGAGAAGATTTAAGAATACTGTAAGTACAACTAACCTGGAGTTATATAGGAGAATAAATCTTCCCATGATCTTTGCTTGTACGTAGTGGTGTTAGTCTCAGAATATTACGGGATTTTGGTTATAGGATTTTTTTTTGTTTTTGGTTTCAAAATTAAATTTTTATCTCAAAAATCCCACAATTGAATTAGCAAGGTGTTTAATACGCTGGCCATAACATAGAGTTTTAGGCAAGTATTAATTTTTGATAATTAAACACCTTCTTTGATGTGAATAAAACACGACCATTACATCATTAATATTAAATAAAATTTCGAAAAATATATACATTTGACACCAAAGAGTACTACATTCAGTTTGATCCTACTTTTCATGAAACTGGAATTTCAAATTTGAGTTGTTTTAACATTGCAAAAGCTAAAATACAATAAGATAAAGGATAAGCCATAAACACACTTGATGTTGATTTCCAAGAATCGACTGCCACTCTCCTCAAACATGAAAAATATGAAACTTACAGTTAGATAAATGTAAAGCAATGTAAGTTTGTAGGTCCAATAATTAGTGTTATATTAAAAACAGTAATATAAATAAGTAGAAAAATATGTATTACCTATAATCGTTATCTGATTTGTTGAAAAATCTCCTTAAAAACAACATTTGTTGTTTTTGTATCTCTGTTCCCATCCTCATCAACAATTAGGATCTTCAGACCCCTTCTACTTTTGACTCTTGACACGGCGACATATAGTTGGCCGTGAGTAAATACGGTCTTGGCAAATAAATCCCAACATGAGATAAACTCTGACCTTGGCTCTTGTTAATTGTCATTCCAAAGCATGGAGAAATAGGAAACTGAGTACGGCGAAATCGAAAAGGCAACTTCACATCTGTAGGTGTAAGTGCCATGCGGGGGATATAAACTCTCTCTTCATCATTGTCACTGTCGTCGTTTAGGCCGATAACTCTTGCTTCAATGACATGTTCTCCCAGATTTGTTATCTGCAATCTGGTCCCATTACACAATCCATTTTTTTGGTCAATGTTTCTTAAGAGCATAATCGGAACTCCTATCTTCAACTTGAGCACATGGTTTGGCAATCCTGAACATTTGATTGAGTTTAGGAATTCAATGGAGACATTCTCGTCTCTGATAGTAGAAGCATCCGTTGGGCATATTCTGTCACAACTAAAATATTCTTTGGTTTCTCCTGGTAGAATATCCATTATATGATTGTTGATCTCCTGAACAACCTCATTGGTAGGACATAAGATAGCCCGACCCTTGAAAAAATTCACATCTTCCAGATTTTCAATCAAAGATGGATATATGGCATTCGTGATTGAATCTATAGGGTCAAGATTATCCAAAAGAAGCATGTCACCTGGAATATCGATCACAGCTTCACCGTGATTTGGTTCTGAAAGCTTTCCATCTCCTAACTTTAGAATCCATTCTGAGAATTCTTTGATGGATTTAATCTCAGCAGGATCCGAATCAATAGTAAAACGCATGTTTTTTGTCAGACGAAGAACATAGCAAAATCGCCATAATGATGAAGAGGTTAGAGAAGCTTGAACAATTTGCCCTCTACTCCCTTTAGCAATAGCTGGTACCACTTGTCGAAAATCACCACCAAAAACTATTGTTTTCCCACCAAATGGATTATCAGCATTACTAACATTAGTTGCTCTTGCTATATCTCTCATACTTCGATCAAAAGACTCAAAACAATGTTTATGCAACATTGGTGCCTCGTCCTAGATAATCAACTTAGATTCCAATAGTAATCCAGCTAGATCACTATCAACAACAATATGACATGTTGAAGTTTCGTGTAGCTGTATTGGTATTGCGAACCGTGAATGAGCAGTTCTTCCTCCTTCCAATAATAAAGTTGCCATTCCACTCGAAGCAACATTGATCACAATTTTTCCTTTCGATCGGATATATGACGACAAAGTCTTCCAAAGAAAAGTCTTTCCCGTACCTCCAAATCCATAAACAAAATATACACCTCCACAATTTGATTCGACTGAAGCCAATATACTATCATAAACATTATTTTGTTCATCTGTTAGACTTGGAAGCATCTTTTGATGGTCTGAAGCAGCCTTGTCTCTGTCGTAACACAACTCTTCTGTAATCAATCTGTTTGCTGAAGATGGGATATTGGTGTTGACAAGAAATGGAAGTGAAGAATAAGTTTTGAGGCTACTTCCATTGGACTGTAAAAGCTTTTCAATTTCAAGCAAAGCTTGATTTTTTAACTGATCTGTGCTCATTTCCAGACCTATGAGTTTTCAAAATCAATGTTAGTGATCAAATTTTTTTTTTTTTTAAAGTTTATACGTGAAGATAAAATTTACTAACCTGGATTTTCCTGAACTTTTCTCTGCATTTCTAAAATGTCTTCTGCATGCAAATGCCATGTTTTTAACCAAACATGATTAGGTGATGAGAAACTATCTGAGGTTAGGAGCCTCACAAATAGTTGACGCATGTACTTAGCTGATCCCCATTGGTTGGCTTCTGCAATTGTATCAATATATAATTGGTCATCTTCAAGGAGACCAAGAGCTGCACATGCATCTTGATACCTTGGATACAAAATACCATCAACAATACATAAATCCTTAAAGCTGATTGCACCTTTGATCACCGTAAGAAGGATTCTCATGTAAAACTCATCACCAGCAGATGGTGAGATAAAATGCATCCGACCAACAGCTGAATTTTGTTTACGCTTTGTCCATACTTTTTTGGTTAGGTTCCAAACAAAGTGTTTAGGAAATTCAATGTACGTCAGTTGTTGTGCTTCCATGTTGTGTTAGTTCATTTTCATCCACTCTAAAAGTTGTGATGTATGATTCCTCGGACGGTTCAAAACATCATCAACATCATCATCATCCTCCATTGTTACATTTTGCTCCCCTTCTAAATGAAATCACAATCTTTGCATATTTGTGCTGTTGTGGTGAAGGTCAAAATCCCATATTCTCCATGTTGCTTCAATAGGCGATACATACCTTTTAAAGAGAACATATAATTAAGACTTATGTTAGTGAGTTAGGCTAACTAAAAAAAGACGTAGCTAAAAAAATAGTAAGGTTAAACAAATTACCTGCAATCGTAGTATTCCTTTATTTCGTCTATAACCTTTACGGTACCTTCCACGTCATCTGTTGTGGTCACTGACTCAACTGATGCTGCTGTAACCCTATCTTTACCTTTGTTTATATATTTGAATAAATATTTGATTGCTCTGGTCTGGTTGCACCATTCTACATTTATATGGGCATGATACTTTATAAGCAGATAAGGGTTATAGGGAATTACAAACCGATTATCTATGAGAATTCCATTTTTTCCACAGTTCTCCCATCTTCTCTTCTCATGTAAACTGGGTAACCATCCTTGTTGATATACGTCTCTTTGCAGATTTTTTTGGTGCATTTTCTTTTTTCCATGCACGGTGAACGTGGGTTTACTAACCCATGGCCCATGAATCATTAGTTCTTTAACTATTCCATGAAGGACAGGGTTAGTAGCTTCATCAGGGATTTCAGCACATATGACTTCATCGATATCCTTTGTAGTAGCCAGTTTTGACCCACGCTTTAGCCATAACAAAATATGAGCATGAGGGAGATCTCTTTTTTGAAATTCGATTGTATATATCACTGTTTGGAAAAATAGAAAAGGAGATGGATGAGAAAAAACATAAATATGTGAACATAATCAGTTAAAAACATAAGAATTATATGTAGGTAACCTGCGATTGGTGGACCAAAAAGGTTTTGTTATGAATGTCGAAGATGAGATTATCTAACTTCATCTTGAATATTCGGGAGATCACGTCAGCCATGTCTTCCCGTTTTTAGGGCCCTTGCTTGTAGGTGTCTTGTAATCTCTGGCCATTTAGGATTGCAAGTGAATGTAATGAACAAACTCGGGTAGCCAATGTTTTGACAAACTGCCATTGCGTCCCTGTATTTTTCTTGCATATATCGTGGACCTCCCACAAAAGTTGATGGTAAGAGAATTCGCTTCCCACACTTATCAGCATCCTGATTTCCACTTGCTGCAGAAGCTGCAACATTGTTGTACTTATCTGCCCGCAATAACTTTTGGTTTAGTCTAAGATATCCTATTCTTTCAGCTTCGATCATTGTAAATCCATCAACCAAAAACTGTTGAAAGAGTTTCCCGGAATGCAGAAGAGGATTAAACTGCCCATGACCTCAATGATTTTATAAGCAAAAAACTCTCGCATGCTTAGTCGAAACCGTGGGTTTCTCGATGTTGTGGTCGTCTTCTTAAGATGCAGATCAATATGGTAACCGTCTTCTCCATATGGAAATAAAATAGGATACTCTAAAGTAAGGTATGCAGGGTGAAGCTCACTTATCCTTGCCAATTGCTTAGTCTTTGTTTCCACAACAATATCTCTACAATCCAATTCAGTGTCAAAATCTCCAACAAATAATGCAGCAACTTCAGAACTTGTTGGGAGCGTATATGTCTTGTCATGAACTTCACGCCCAGAAATCAATACAATCTTAACATCTGTTGATTCTAATGAATCACCGAAACGATCCCTTGCAGTTCGAAGTATCTTACTGTATGGGTTGCACTCATCTAGCATAGATTTAATTGCTTCGACAATATCAGCTCTTAGTGTTCTGGATTCTTTCGTAGGTGTTCTTCGTTTAGAACTACACAATTATAGAAATTGGATAGTTGATTCAAAACATTAGTATTTGTCGTAAAAATTCAAAAGTCGAATAATATTCATAATATAGATCCACTTTTAAGATTTAGTTAACATTATTACCTGAAAGCTGCTATTCTGTTGCTTATTTCATTTTCAGTATCAAATATATACAATTGTGCAAATGCAGGAGGAGTGCCTTCAGTAGGTAGCAAGCTGCCTATTTGATGGAAGTTCTGACCATGGAGTCGAAATATATATGGTCCACGTCCGTTGTTAACTGAAGCATCAATTTGTCCACCCATGGAAGTTAAAGCGAACATGGAATTATATGGCTTAATGTTCTCTCTGAAGTTTATGCTTACACTGTCAATCCCAAATATCAGTCTGAAGAGGATTGGAGGTAACATAGGAGGGGGGGGGGAGTTCAACTTTTCCGTGCATACAACACATTGAAAACTGTGGAGGTATTTGGTTTCTTCTTTTGTTAATACGTTCATTGTACCACATCAAAGCATTACAATGCTGACACAAATAAACTGCATCGCCATAGTGTTCATAACCTGTCAAAAAAGAGAAAAGATAGAACAGTAGTAAATTTATTGTTCACGTAAAGTTGTTGTAAATATTGCATAAAAAATAAAGCTTACATATTTGGCCAATATCTGTTTGAGATGTTCTTTCAACTTGCTGAGTATTTGAGCTGCTACATCTGTATCTCTCTGCATTATTAATAATGAAGTGGACTTAGGGTTAGTCATACTTTATGCTGAATAGGCTGACTGATTTTCCTTTCTTGTGTGTGAATATTTGATGATAGTGTGTGAATATTTGATGATAGTCATACTTTATGCCTTGAATCGATTCGAATTCATAATTCAGTTGAGTTGTTTAGTAGAAAAGTTAAGTTAACTTACGGTTTGTAATGTCACTTAGAGGCTGTTGTGATTGACTATTTCTGGACGATGCAAAAGAGGAGGTAANATACGTTCATTGTACCACATCAAAGCATTACAATGCTGACACAAATAAACTGCATCGCCATAGTGTTCATAACCTGTCAAAAAAGAGAAAAGATAGAACAGTAGTAAATTTATTGTTCACGTAAAGTTGTTGTAAATATTGCATAAAAAATAAAGCTTACATATTTGGCCAATATCTGTTTGAGATGTTCTTTCAACTTGCTGAGTATTTGAGCTGCTACATCTGTATCTCTCTGCATTATTAATAATGAAGTGGACTTAGGGTTAGTCATACTTTATGCTGAATAGGCTGACTGATTTTCCTTTCTTGTGTGTGAATATTTGATGATAGTGTGTGAATATTTGATGATAGTCATACTTTATGCCTTGAATCGATTCGAATTCATAATTCAGTTGAGTTGTTTAGTAGAAAAGTTAAGTTAACTTACGGTTTGTAATGTCACTTAGAGGCTGTTGTGATTGACTATTTCTGGACGATGCAAAAGAGGAGGTAACACTTGAAACTGCATTTTCTGTTTTGTAGGATAACATATTGAATAGAAAGAGTTAAATAATATATGTTTCAATTTAGGTTAAATAATAGTATGAGAATAAGTAACTTACCATCACTGAAGATTTTCTTTGCCTGTCTGCTGTTTACGTTTAATACATGTTTCCCTTTCCTTTTGTTAGGATTCTGGCTATTCATTTTCTGAGCTTCGTCAGGATGAGTTACATATAGATGAATCGGATCATTCTCTGCAAAAGATATACATTTTTTCTAAAAAACTGAAGAAGATTATCATGAAAAATCTTTTGAGAATAAAAAATTTACCATCACAATATACTTTCTTTTCCTTCCTGGTGTTTGACAGCTCTTTCCCTTTCCTTTTGTTATAATTCTGGCTATTCATTATTGTAGTATGGTGGGATGAGTTAGATAGAAATAAATGAGTAGGATCATTCTATAGAAAAGAAAGACATTTGTATGTTCCTACAAAAGAAGATATGGAATCTATTATGAAGGACTGAAAGAGAATTCTACTTTTCTTACTATGAA
>NC_025694.1:25161758-25163977 GCF_000633955.1 Camelina sativa | reverse complement strand
TGAGTATTTGAGCTGCTACATCTGTATCTCTCTGCATTATTAATAATGAAGTGGACTTAGGGTTAGTCATACTTTATGCTGAATAGGCTGACTGATTTTCCTTTCTTGTGTGTGAATATTTGATGATAGTGTGTGAATATTTGATGATAGTCATACTTTATGCCTTGAATCGATTCGAATTCATAATTCAGTTGAGTTGTTTAGTAGAAAAGTTAAGTTAACTTACGGTTTGTAATGTCACTTAGAGGCTGTTGTGATTGACTATTTCTGGACGATGCAAAAGAGGAGGTAACACTTGAAACTGCATTTTCTGTTTTGTAGGATAACATATTGAATAGAAAGAGTTAAATAATATATGTTTCAATTTAGGTTAAATAATAGTATGAGAATAAGTAACTTACCATCACTGAAGATTTTCTTTGCCTGTCTGCTGTTTACGTTTAATACATGTTTCCCTTTCCTTTTGTTAGGATTCTGGCTATTCATTTTCTGAGCTTCGTCAGGATGAGTTACATATAGATGAATCGGATCATTCTCTGCAAAAGATATACATTTTTTCTAAAAAACTGAAGAAGATTATCATGAAAAATCTTTTGAGAATAAAAAATTTACCATCACAATATACTTTCTTTTCCTTCCTGGTGTTTGACAGCTCTTTCCCTTTCCTTTTGTTATAATTCTGGCTATTCATTATTGTAGTATGGTGGGATGAGTTAGATAGAAATAAATGAGTAGGATCATTCTATAGAAAAGAAAGACATTTGTATGTTCCTACAAAAGAAGATATGGAATCTATTATGAAGGACTGAAAGAGAATTCTACTTTTCTTACTATGAAAAAAGAATATCGAAATGAATAAGAAAATGAGGGATACAGGTAGTTGTGTGAAAAGATGGATATATTTTGGTTTAATTTTTTTTGATAGATAGTTACACACAGGGCATGTTCGTGGTCCATATCTTTGGACGGTTACAGGTAAATAAAGTTCATTTATCATTTAAAATCAGTTTTATACGGATTCTGCATAATCATATTCCTAACGATAATATACTTTTATGTCTTATCTGTAAGGATGCTTCTGTAGTATAAAGGATATTTATTTGGTTTTGTTTTAGAGACTATGATGATGATCTCATCTAATAATTGTACTTCGAAGGTGTTGTTGAAAGGATTGCAGGTAAGCTCAAAAGATTTGACTTTATATTCTATAATCTGGATCGAAGTTTGACCTTCAGAAAGAATTGGATCGTAACAGTATTTCTTTAAGGCCACAGAACATTTGATTCTCCAGATTGAATTTGCTATGTGGTTGTTGAGATTTTGTTTTACAGGTTCCTGGTTTGAACACAAATTGAGCTTCCATGAGATATATAGTCTAAGACATTGCTGGATTAACTTTCAATAATATTTTTATTTGTAATGTTTAAGTGGAGCTTATACAGGTTTGTAATATATAGGTGGAGCTTATAGAGGTTTGATCTGAAATAGAATAAAATTTTGCTGTGGGAAATAAATAACAGAGTATTATTGTAACAACTGGAGTTGGCTTGGGTTAAATTTATTATATTTGGAGCTTCTATTAATCATAACTTGCAGCTTCAAACTTATTTGACGTATGTAAGTGGAGGTGAAACAAAACATGTTAGTGGAGGTGGCTTTGGTTAAAAGTGAGCTTCAAATTATTAGTTGAAGCTTCTATTGATCCTTACTTTTCGGCTGTTTGATTTTTTTACTAAGTAGGTAGATATTTGTTTTCCTATATCAAAAATAATGCCCAAATATGTTTAGTTTTAATTTTACTTAAAGCAGGAAAAAATCAAACGTCACAACATTACAGAATTCACACATATTAACAAACGTAGGAAGAAAAACTTAATAACTAAGTACAATATGGAATCGAGATCTGGAGAATTTTCAATTGATTTTTTCGAAGCTATATGGTCCGATCACCGTCTATGTGAACTTCAATGTTCCTTAAGCCTTTTTTGACAACATTATCATCAACATTGCATGACGATAGAAACTTGTGTTTCAACAAAGCTGTAGAGTCAAACCTTTGCAAGGGATCTATCTTCAAACATTTGTTTAGAAAATCCTTTGCATCATCAGATAACCATGAAGGTATGCACGACTTGAAAGAGCTATGGGCGATGACATCTTTGAGTTTCTTTCTGTCTAATACCCGGAATTCACTCCAAGGCTTCTTCCCAGTTAACTTC
>NC_025694.1:25157987-25159486 GCF_000633955.1 Camelina sativa | reverse complement strand
GTTTGGAAACAGAGGCTTCAAATGCTTCACGACTTATAACCTCTATGCTGCTACCAAATTGATCAGAATATGTTTGTGGTGAAGCAATGACACATGTTGGAGAAGCAACAACTTCGAAACTCTTCGATAGTTTGTAAACGGCAGCTTCAAATGCTCTTTGACTAATGATCTGTACGCTGCTCTCACTTGAACTCTTATTAGTTGGTGGTGCGGCCACAACTCGTTTCCTTTTATTGGATGTGATCTCCATAGACTTATCAACTAAGGTTTTCATCTTAGTCTACGAAAAAAATCTAAGTAAATATCAGTGGAATGAAAAAAAAACACCAAAAGTAGAATTTGAAACATATGAAGAAAAAAAGAAAGGAACAAAGAGAATGAAAGACACAGAGGCACAGACAGAGCCAAAGGGAGGAAGGGATGTAGGGGAAACTTGATAACTGTTTTTATACTTGTGTTAAAAAAGTTTGCCGAAAAAAAAACTATTTGGAGATGGTTCTAAGTATCCAAAGATCGTGCAACTCGTGGTGTTGTGTTAGAGTAAATTTAGGGATTATATGTTATTATAATTACCATTTTCTTTCTATAATAATTATATGAAAAAAGTTATTTGGTTTTCCTATGAAATAGTTCCATTATAGGAAATATTAACAATCATGTGAGTTAGTTAAATGCAATGACGTAAACTTATTTAATATTTTATAATTGAAGNAAGGATCAGGAGAGCAGTTAAGCGACTCGATCTACACTACCCAGCGACACAAGCTTCCACGTCTTTGATCGAGTCGAGTGAAGATTTTACTTTGGGATTCAGCTTTCGACGTCTTCATCAAAGTTGTATAGAATTGAGTCATCTTTCCAATGCAGTTTATTTCAAACCAATCGGAGTCGTGGTTCATGAGTTATCTCCGTTTTAGTGAATGCACGTACGTTCAGAAGTCCGACTCGACCCGCACGCAAAGGGGAGCTCCCACTCGATCGGATGTTAGACGCGACTCGACCAAGACGTCCCAGGATGGCTCCTGAGCACCCTCAAGACGCGACTCGATCAGGAGTTCCCAGACGACATTCTCAAGCCGCGACTCGATCGACACTCTCACGTCGCGACTCGATCAACACTCTGACGATGCGACTCGATCGATGCTCTTAAAATGACGTCCTGGTTTTGTCCCGAAGATGCATCCAAGAAGGATTCCTGAACCGACGTTCTATATTGTCGTTTTATGTTTTAGAGATTTCCATGTTTTACTATAAATACGTTTTGTTAAGTTTTCATTCGAGAATATATCTTTTATCTTGTTTCTGTTCTTTCCCCTAAGGTTTACCCTAGCCACCAAAAACGCTTGACACTTTGTATCCCGATATCTTTGAATTTATTCAGTATTTTGATTGGATTTCTTCTTAAAACTTGTTCATCTCATTTTTATCTATCTTAGGATGCTTGAATTAATGTTTTCTGAGTTTATATCTTTGACTATGATTTTCGGATCTGAGTAGTG
>NC_025694.1:25148460-25156553 GCF_000633955.1 Camelina sativa | reverse complement strand
CTTAGAAAACTTTAAACAAATAAATGACTTACTGCTTTTTAAATTCAGCAATCTCAGATAGGTCTCCATCAAGAAAAAACTTTGTAGAGAATCTAGAATTTTGAACAGATACTTTACCTATATATAAAATAATGTTTTGTTAAAAGGTCGCATAGAGAAGAGTTCATATTATAAATTAGTAATAAGATTGAATTTGTTACCATTAAATTTTTTGATCCTCATAAGACTCCCAAGTAATATTATAGGACCTGCAGTTTTTTTGGTAACATAAGTATATACATCTTCAACGTGATTCCCCCATAAAGTACACTCCATGATAGTGTCACTGAAAGAGAAATCAAAAAATTTATGGAAAGTGAACAACGCCATATGGTGTACAGTTTATAAAGAGAGACATGAAGAAGTGTGAAACTCTCCAGCAACTTCACTTACCTTAGATCTTTTAGCTGAATATCCAACATCTTTGACTTCTGTCCAGAACAATCTTTCTCAGTAATCTGACTCATACCAACAACTTCTCCAATAATATCTGGGAAAAAAATGGAAATCAGAATGCTTAAATAAACAGAAAGGAAGATATTGTCAACATTTTTCCTTTTAAATAAACTTTACTGTGAAAGATTGAGCTCCACTTGAAAACGATAAAGGATTTGTTAATCTATTTAAGAGTAAAGTGACATGTAGAATAGCAGGAGGATACATACCGAAGAATACGTCACCCACATTGGATTGAGTTGAAATCTCTGAGAAAGAATAACAGCTGAAGCGAGATATACTTGGGATCTGATCACACATGTAGTAAACATGAAATTAATCTTGTAAGGAAGGATGTACAGTTCCCTTGTAGTCACCAAGGTTATCACGAACTTCAAAATTCATGATATCACAAAACCTTCCTTCCACCAATTCTTTTTTGAATTTTCTAACTAAACTGTTTTTCACTGATGCTTGAATTCGATCCCCCTGTCATGATCAAAAAATATTTTGCAAATTTTTTGAAGTTATTCGATTGTGATTTGAAAAGACTATAATGTAATACAAAATTTAAATAACTACGCATACTTACCTTTGCATCCACNTATTGATTTTATATTGATTTCAACATAATATTAATTTCACTTTGTCTAAGAAATGTCCTAAATATTTTTGAAATAGATAGAAGAACANTACCCAAAATAACTCCAGGTTTGTCTTTTGGATAAAAATTCCATGTCCTAGNGATAGAAGAACATTAATATTAGAAAAAAAAAACTTAATTTACATAAGTAGTTACAAACATAGAGGTACTAAATAAGTCATAGTTAAAGAAAAATAAGCACAAAGGGATGAATTACATTAATGGAAAAACAATCAAAGTGACATAACATATNATAGAAGAAAAAATTAATGGATATGATCAAAAGATAAAGAACTTACCTCCGTCAGAACTGTTGTTTTGAAAGGAATTTAGCTTTGTTCAGTTGAAAGGGGTTTTGGAAGGGAAGATTGGGACATTATTTTTTGATTATAAAAGAGGTTTTGAGGAAAAAATTTTCTGCGATTAGAGAATGTTACAAAACATTTATATAGAAGATGGAATTTGTGGTAACCATCATGAACGTGGATCTTTTAGTGGGAGTGAAATTAGGATTGTTTTTCAGTTGTGTTTGTCAGTTCTGTTTCTCGTGAAACAGAGGAGAGAAAGAGGAAAGGGTGAACGACATAAAATGATAATGGATTTAGGGTTATTATTCCAAATATGTTTGATGGATTTAGGTTTATTTTAATAGTTATGTTTGATGGATTTCTTTGTGGCTTTATATATTTTTATTTTACCCAAAAATCCAAAAAGCTAATAATCACTATTATGTATTTTTGTTTTTAAAAGAATTATTTATCTTACGATCGAGTTTTTCTGATTTCAAATTTAAGAAACTATTTTTTTTTGTTAATTTTATTTCAAAATATCTAATGTGGCATAATTTTAGTGGACATGTAACTTGTAGTTTATAAGATAAAAGAATTTTTGTCGTGATTTCATAATATTAGTCATTTTTCATGACACTTTGTCATTATTATCAGATATTTGTTGTAACACTTGTCATTATTAATGCAATATTTGTTGTTATTTTGTGACATCTGTCGTTAGCCTTTACGAGATATTTGTAACCTATATTTTCATGTTTTCATCATTTATTTATATACGATTGATAAACTCTTTTAGTTTAGAATAATAATTATAAAAAACCCAGTGAATACACAATCATATAATAAAAAGTAAAATATATATTTTTTTTTTTGAAAACTGGTAAAGTATATGTTTACATTTACATTTATGATAACTTTTGTATAAAATCCTAGTCCACCGTGTTGATTTAGATTCTTAACTGTAATTTTTTTTAGTGTACAATATATGCTTAACGTGAGCCCTTGATTAATGGATAAATTCATGAACAAACATGATAAGATCTCACGTGATTCCATGTGGCACGTAACTATTGTTTGCATGTATCAATAGAAGAAATTAACCGTAACCGTAAGATCTTAACTTACTGCTCAAGAGAAGAAAGTGTTAACAACACACACGTGTCACTACCATAACCGTTCTCTTTGCTCTCTCTCTCTCTCTCTTTTAGATAGTCAAAAACATTCTCATTGGATGCATCACGCCTTTATCGTCTCAAAGGAACCCCAGATCACATTCCAACTCTCTCTCTCTCTCTCTCTCTCTGTAAGTTCCTGATCTGTGAAAGTAGTAGTAGTCTAATAAGTGTTCTTTGACTACCTAAATGTTTGATTCTATTTGCTTCTCCTTGATTCTTTTATACTAGAAACAAGTATATTCAATCTTGTTTTTGGTCAATATTAAGTTAGATCAACACATTTCTGAAACGATTTGATTTTTAGTTTTGTTGTGTTTTAAAACGGGTAGTCACTAGGTTTCGTTTGTTCTGGTTAGTTGATTAGGATCGAGGCTTGGTTCGGCCGTGAGTGAGTGAGTGGTGAGCGGGCAAGATCCACTATAAACGGCCAAGCAGTGAAAGCAAAAAAATACGATTAAAATACATTAATAAAGGCCATTGTAAACCATTAATTTAATTTGTTGTTAATCTTTGATCATTTAAATATTTTTCAGGTTTTAAGTGTTCAAGTATCTAGTATTTGTTAGAATATCTTTGAGTGTATTTCTCATAATTATTTGTGTATATTAGATAGCGAACTAGGTTAATTAGATTTGACATTCTCCTCTATATATTAATTTAGGAAGGAGACAAGCATGGATTGGGACCCAAATGAGCACGATGAACCTCCACTACTGGTAAGATCGATTTCGGTGTTTACTTATACGATTTCGTTTGAAGCATTTGAAATTTGTCTCTCAGTAACTCTTTTGTTTCCAAATAGGTTAATATATAATCTGACTTCTTTAATTTGGTCAGATATCTGAAACGGGTGTTACTTTCAAATGTTTTCAGAAATTCTTGAGCCATATATATGAGGAATATGAATACTCCGTTTTTCTCAGGAGGCGCAAATCCCTCGGATGCTTATGATTGGATTAAGCGTTTGAAAAGGAACTTCAACACCTGTGAGTGTCCCCTAGAGTTTAAGATGGATATTGCTGTGCGTTTCTTGGCTGGGGATGCTATTTCCTGGTGGCAACAATTTGAGGGTGGGAGAAGCGTCAAGACATGGATAGAGTTTGAAAATGTATTCAGGACACGGTATCTTCCACCGGAGGCTAGGGACTCCATTGAGCTGCAGTTCTTTAAGCTAGTACAAGGGAGTAAGTCCGTTAGGGAGTATGGCTCGGAGTTTCGCAGGCTTTTATGTTTTCTTCTAGAAGATTATGACAAGGAGCAAGCTGATATTCGTAGGTTTATAAGGGGACTGAGACCCGACATCCGGACATATCTACTCGGTGCAGAGTTTCAACGGCTAGCAGATGTTGTCGAAAAATCTATTCTGATAGAAGAAAGCATTCAAGAGGAGCAGGCTGAAAACTTCGCTTTTGGAAGTAAGGCAGTACATCCATCATCAAGCACTGACCATGCAGGCACCTCTAGAAAGAAAAAGAAGTGTACAGCTTGCCGGGGACACCATTTTGGACCATGTACATCCGCTAAAGTTTGCTACAACTGTGGTAATCCAGGTCATATTGCCCGAAACTGCAAGAATGTCAAGGACCCGGTAACGCCTCCCACAAAGCGTCAAGCACTCATTGCAATGGATGCTCCCGCTTCTTCTTTCCGATCACGGGAAAGCGAGTATGATCTTGTGTGATTTAAGCCTAGTATTTTTTGTTTGTATAACGGCTATTATGTAACATCTTTTTACTATTTTAGGCTCCGTCACTACCTTCTTTATCTAATATTTTATATGTCTTTAGAGGAGTCTTGATGGTATGAAAAAACTCTCGCTTTTTGTTCAATAATTAACTGTGGTACTATGCAATAGCTTAGCTAGCATATAGAAGACTGCATCAAAATTACTTGGAAACAAAGCTATTCAATAGGACCGACCTTATCTTAATTTATTTGTTGCCCATGTTTCCTCAAAGCACCTTTTTGCCTTTCTGATTATCCCTCTAGTAGTGGGGAAGGTGTATCATTTGCCACCTGATAGACGCATTTTAGTAGAATAAAAGAAAAAAAAAGTCTGCGTTAGGTGCAAAGAGTATGCAGTGAATCAGTGGCTTTTATTTCTTGCAAACAATATTGAATGTAAGACAATGGTGTAGTAAATCTGTTTGTTTAGTGTGGGCAAACAATAAGTTGAAGTGTTTTTGGCCTATAACAAATGATCCATATTCGATTGGTTTCAAATTATAATAACATAGATATATACATGCCAAAATACAACTCTCCCAATTCTTCATAAGAGACTAGCTAGGTACTACAGCTTCTTATTAATATACTGTTAATGTTTAGTTTTATGAGTAGGACAATTACCTTGAAAACAAATTCAAATCCGAGTGAAGACTGGTATTTTCATAACCAATGATTGATTACACACCAAAAAAAAAGATGTCACACTATACAATAGTACCAATTACAAGCAAATACAAAGAGAGACCCACTTAGCTCATGATCCTAATGTGCATATCTTAAGGCTAAGTGAGCACCAAACAAAATCAAAGAATACTGCACTAACACTGCCACAACTCTCAAATCTACACGCACTGCTTCAGGGTCTTTAGACCCGAATTGGTAAACCGTAGTTATGGAACACTCTGATCCTACCGTCCCAAGTTGCTGTCACAATAACAAGCCCCCACAGGTGAGGCGAAGAGGTATTAACGTTCTGGCATACACTCCTTAAGAGCCTCAACTTGGATCTACTGCTGACTGTAGCTGAAACCGCTGCTGCAGCCGCACCTGCTACTACTACTCCAAGCTTCTCTTCTGGCCACGTTGTTCCTCCTTTGTTTGGAGATAAATAGTCCATGGGAGCCGGGAAGTGAGCAAACGTTTTTTCCAAATCTGCTATGAAATTGTCTTCCTTCCCCTGCTGGCCTAGCCAAGGTATAGCCACAGACACATTGTGAGAGAGAAACCCCTCGTAAGATCTAATGGTTTTTGGTTTCTGAGAAGAAGCCTTCTTGTTGGGTTGAGAGTAGTCCCAAACATGAATGCCTGAGTCTTCTATTGTTGAGACAATGTGTTTCCCATCAGATGTGAATGAAGCAAATGTTGGACTCGTCAGTGTTGTTCCAAGACTTGAAGCTGCAAAAATATATATCCACCATAAATAAACTCACAACAGCAACACCTACATATATCGAACGAAAGAAGAAACCTTTCTTAAGCTTGCAGATTGTATCCACCCCGCAGATTATTCGGATTTGAGAATCAGCAGAAGTAACCATCAGTTTGTCCGAATCACCAGGAAAAAACTGAAAACCAGTTATTCTTTTGCTAGGAGCCTTCTTCTTCCCATGTAAACTGATCTCTCTGTCCAGTTGCAGCTGGTTATCTGAAGTTCATAAAGATGATTCAGATATCAAAACACACATATGATTTTAGTTGAGTGTTTGGTAATCCGAAAAGTTAAAAAAACGTACCAATTGTATGGTAAAAGCGACATTCTCCAGTCATAGAACCTACTACCGCACCCTTAGCATCAGGTCGGTAGCACAAAGCTGTAACGATCTCTCTTATATCTGTGTAGTCAACAACTCGGAAACGGGACACATCCCATATTCGGACTTTTCCATCAATCGATCCACTTATAAAGTAATTGTCATCCACAGGATTGAATGCCACACAAGTCACTGTCACAAAGGAAGAGAGAACGTGCGTAAGAAGACATACCAAAAACAGAACTAAAGAAGGCAGATAANCGACATTCTCCAGTCATAGAACCTACTACCGCACCCTTAGCATCAGGTCGGTAGCACAAAGCTGTAACGATCTCTCTTATATCTGTGTAGTCAACAACTCGGAAACGGGACACATCCCATATTCGGACTTTTCCATCAATCGATCCACTTATAAAGTAATTGTCATCCACAGGATTGAATGCCACACAAGTCACTGTCACAAAGGAAGAGAGAACGTGCGTAAGAAGACATACCGTAAACAGAATTGAAGAAGGCAGATAGAGAAAGAAACTCACCAAAGCTCTTATGAGAGAAAACTCTGATGCATTCATCAGAAGAACCAACTCGCCACAATCGAACAGTCTCGTCCACTGAAGATGACAGTAGAAACTGCAGTGCACAATCACAAGTTGTTAATTAGTTCCATCATCTCATCTTCTTACCATTGAAAGAGAAAACAGAATCGGAGAGTAATTTACCCCTTTCTCCGACCAAGAAAGATCCAAGATTTCACCCTTATGTCCTTGGAACTCGTGCTGAGGGGTTTCAGATATACTGAAGACTTTTGAGGGCAACACAGCGCAAGTCGATTCTGACTTCTTCCTCAACAACCCTCTGCTGCTCTTTTCAACCTTGTCAGTCTCAGTCTTGAGAGGCTCAATCTGAGACTTGTCATTCATTCCAAAGTAGACACAACTAGAGCTTGAGTCAGACTCCACCACTTCAAACTCGTTGTCTCTTCTCTCGTCTTCAGTTATGTTCCACACTCGCACAACACAGTCTTCGCCAGCACTAGCTAAATACTTCCCATCATGTGAAAACTTCATCACCACAACGGATCCGTCATGCGCAGAGAACTCTTGTCCGATGCAAAGAGACGAAAGCTCCTTGAACTGCTTTTTAAAAGACTGAACTCGAGTTAGTTGCCTCCGTACCGATGATCCCATTGACTCACCATCAGTGTAGTCTTCATTTTTGTCGAGAATATGAGTTAACACACCTAACTTCTTTAACCAACCTTTAGCTCCTCCCTTCTTAGGCGAATCTTCATAACGACTCATGGGAGAGTTCTGAAAATCTCCATAGCTACCAGACCTACTCGAACCAGATTCACTCAATCCCTCAGCAATGCTACTACTGTTGCTGGAATAATCTCTCGTCAGCAAAATCTGATCATCAATGTTCTTGGCACGATTCTGAAACGAACCTCTGAAACTAAATGCCTCAGCCAAAGAAGATGTGGACAATGATGAAACAGAGGAAACAGAGGATCTAGAGGATATAGATTCATTCCTCAGCAACTTCTCCTCCTCCTCCTCATCCTCCTCTTCGTTATTAGTTTCAAACACAGAGTTTAACTGTTTCGAAACTGGGACATGGTCGGAACAAGAATCTCCCAGACGATCAAGGTCAAGATCAAGATCGAGGTCAAAGTTTCTTTTTTTGAAACTAAAACCCATAGATTGAAAAAACTTTTGGCGACGGTTGTCAACACTCTCAGGATTCATAGTCCAGAGATGTAAATCGCCAGTTGCTTGAACAAAATCATCGGCGGCGACTTCAGAGTTACAATCAGAAACAGATGAAACCTCTTCACGAGCATCAGAGAACAAGTCTTCCTCTTCCTCGTTCCCTCGGGTACCCATCATTTATAGCTTCTGCCCAACAACAACAAAAAGTCAAACATATAAATTTGCAACAATGGTTTTCGAATTGAAACTAATCTATACGCTTAAGACCAAAAGGGGAAGTGGTCAGATGATAAAATCATGACAAATCAAATACGATCAGG
>NC_025694.1:25148221-25148455 GCF_000633955.1 Camelina sativa | reverse complement strand
AAAAAAAAAAAAAAAAAAGGAGATTGCTTTGGAGTAAAGCAATAGAATAAGACAACAGAGAAGAAGACGAAGAGTTTATGAGAAGAGATGAGATAGATTTGCTTACATTCTATCACCAGATTCAAATTTTATGCTCTCTATTCTTATAAAACAAAAAAAAAAAACACTAGTGTTGTCTCTTTGTCTGCATCGAAACGAACCTTGAATATATAAAAAAAAAAAAAAAAAAAAAAA
>NC_025694.1:25135715-25144692 GCF_000633955.1 Camelina sativa | reverse complement strand
TTTTTTTTTTTTTTTTTATTATTCCCTTTCGATTTCATCATCATCATCATCCTTGTTCTTCTTCTTTCTTCTTCATCCTTGTTGATCTCATCGCAATAATAATAATAAAACTACTGTCTCTAGATTCTTGCACAAAAATCATGGAGGATCATCATCATCAATGGAAGAAGGATTGTTTGTTTTTGTTCTGACAAAAGAGACCGAGACGGATAATCACGACGGAGGGGGGAGGGGAGAGAGAGATCGACAAATCGGGAGATCGGAGAAATGATGGGGATGATTCCTTCCGCCGCCAAACTCCGTTTCCGATCTTCTTCAATCGATTCGTATTGCTTCGCTCATGAGGCTTTCTCCGATTGTACCATCATCATCATCTCCGTCTTCTCCGTCCATTTCTTATAGCCATTTTTTTTTTGTTCTCCCTGTAATAATAATAATAATCTCCCTTCCTCGATCCTTTTTTTGCTTCTTTTCATTTGTAATCTCCCTTCCTCGATTGGTTTGTTTTGTTTGTGCATACACATATACATATATTGGCTTCTGGTTCTGGATTTTTAGGTCAGATATCGTCCATGGAAGAGGCTGATTTCGCCGAGAAAGATCCTTCTGGCCGTTACATCAGGGTACGCTCTCACCTTTGTTTTTCTCCTCTCTCATTCTCGTTTTTAATCTTTGCATTATGAGGAAAATGACCAGAGCTCGAACATTTTGACCTAGTTTGAATGACTTCTCTTTTGTCTTTGTGGTTCTACCTAATGAGAGCTGTTACTTTGATCTTATGCGTGTGTGTGTGTGTGTGTGTGTTTTGTATATTATTTCTTTTAATCTGTGTTACACATGCATTTGGAACAATCCAATCCACCTTAAGATCATGTTGCATTGCTGAATGCTAATTTATATATAGCATGANTAAAAAAAAAAAAAAAAAAAAAAAAACCCAAAACCTTGCGTCGATACGAGAGGAGTCACAACTCCTCCTTGCGAGAGAGAGGTTCAAAACACACACAAAAACATAAAAAAAAGGTTTGATTTCTAAGAGGAGAGGAATTTGGAAAATTGAGAGTCTGTTTCTTCGATTACTATACGAAGAAGAAGAGAGAAGGAAAGGGTACGAATCAATTAAATTGAACAAAGATCCTTTCCTTCTTTTGTCTTTTTCTTCTCTCTTCGTTTTTTTTTTTATAACTCTTAGTTTTGAAATGGTCAAAACATTGTTTACACTTACTTAGTCAACTTTTAATCTTCTAATCCTACTTTTATTTCAATAACCCATATGCTGAATTTTCTTTCTTTAATCTACTTTTACTTTTCTTTTCTACATTTGATTTGAGCAGGCCGGCTCATAAATAGCAAAATGAAAACACTATGACTCCTCTTCCAATTTTAAGATATTGACCCTATCGGATTTATGATAAATGAAAATTATAACATCTTGATTTAAGAAAATTGATGTTTTTCATTTGTTTTTTTTTTTTTCGCCACATTTTGACTTGATCGTTGTTTGTGTTTAGTTGTTGCCTGAGTCAATAGCCTCATATATGTGACTCACCTACCTACTCACTAAACAATTAGAAACGAGGTGATGATATCACAACAAATGGGTTAAATTCCCCATTGTTTTATTTTGGTTTTATGTGTCACCTAATTTATATTCATTGATACATTTAACAATAAACTTGAAAAAAGACTTTATCAAAAAATAAAAATGAAACAAGAGAAAATGACACACTAACGATAAACTAATTATTTATCAATTTTTAGGAGGTGGGAACACGATTTTGTCAATTTCCCTTTTGAGCTGAATAGATTACCTCACGTGTGCTAAAATGTCTTTGTTAGATTTAAATTCTAAATATGACAGTATAAGTTTACAGTTTAAACATACTTTTAGATTTATGTTTATTTTCGTACTTAATTTAGATTATGTGTTGAAAGACCTTAAAATTCCCAATTTAAAAATAATAGAAATGCTTTGTTTGAACAAATTTTTAATCAGTTCTAAATAACAACAGTTGCGTCGGTCATCGTTGTTTGACAACATGTATCTTCCTCTTAGAAGTGTCATGAAGGAGAGAATCTTCAAAATCTCGTTGATCACTTCATTAAATCCGAAAAACGTCAATCAATATTCGATGAACTGATTGTTCTTTGGTTTCATGTTTTTATCTTTTTCTATGCCATGAGACCAAATTGTAGGTTTTACTTCACTGTAAAATCCTAAGCCTTTATTACAACTGGTGTGTCAGGGCAAGACTCTAATTCACTTCAAACAATGACATCTCTTTAGTGCTACATTAATATTGAGGACCACCTATCACGTTGAACCCATCATCATAATGAACACCGACGATCAGTGTTATACTTGCTAGGAGTAAAGACCGACCGTTACTACTAGTAAACCATAAATACATAGTTGCTTTGATTTCACATTAATAAATAAATCTATATATAAAAAAAACAGTGTATATAAATTTCTCTTCCCCAACTATTCATTCAAACCCTAAGATTGCTCACTAAACAACTTCTGTTGTAACCGGTTTCGGGATTACACAAAATAAGAAACTAGGAGACCACAAACGAGATCAAATATGAATTAAATAGAAGCCCCAAACAAAGAGTAGAAAAGGTTTGATTATGCGATGGGATGGAGACCAAATAACACATTTTTTCTCTTGTTGGGATTCAACGTCTGTCTAAGGGTACAGACACGTTGAATGACTGATGGCACTTGTCGTTTGGATTCCACATTCCAACTACTACTCTGACTCGCATAATACACATACCTTTTATCTTTGTTTTCTCAGAAGTTTTCATTGGTCTCCATTGATTCCAAATATGCGGACCTTGTGCATGTGTGGGAATTTTGCGACCACCATGACAAATACGGCCAGTGTGTTGAGAAAGAGCATCGGGTGCTGATAGTCTGTTGTGTGAGAGGCTATCAAGTACCTACATGCAAAAGTTTGATCAGATTTTCAGTTCAGAAAGATCCAATCGTCATGAGGTATTCAACAAAATTCTTTAAGAGAGATTCAGCAATCTCACAACAGACCTTACGTCTCGTATGAATGTCTAGACCTAAAATATACATCTATGATGTTCGCTAAAGAAGCATTTTATAACAAACTGATGATATCAATCATTAATAGGGAACTTCGATCGAACCCTAATCAGTGAAACGGATTTGAACACAGAAAGTGACACTTTTGAAGCGCACTACTCAACAAACAGAAATTAAAAATGAAGAGACTCATAGGGCCTGCAAGAATAATTTTTATTGTCATGCCTAAATGTAAACTGTATAGTAATAATGCCAATCAGATTGTCAAAAACAAACCGCTTTACCAAAAAAAAATCGACTTGCAATTAAGCAGGCAGGGGTAAGTAAATTAAGCTCGTTGAGAGCATCTCTACTCTACATAACCAGAGGTAAAATGATCACAGAAACAAAACAAAAAGCATCACTTTTTCCAACATTGGAAATCAATAGGAGAACACAAGTATGGCAAATTAAAAGATCATCAGAGCATCTCCTACACAAAAACTAAATTGCAAAAAAAAAAAACTGCAACCATTATGTGATGAAGAAGGTGAAGAAACAAGAGGCGGTGGGGGAAAGAAGAAGATCGTCGAGATTTGAAAGAGAAAGGAAACTTACAAGACAACAGGAACAACGGTGAGAAACTTGCGATTACGTGTAAGCTGCTTGCCATTATCAATCTGTTCCCACCAAGTCAACCTATTATAGACTCCTTGATCATCTCCAAACGGTGTTCCCTTCTTCCAATGGAACGAATGATACGTGACCTAGAAATTACACAAATTTCAAATCTATATAAAATCAACCCAAAAAAAAAAATTGGAAATCAAGAAATCAAACAGATCGGAGGAGGAGATTGGGGGGGGGGGGGGAATACGGTGAAATGAGCGAGGTGAACGATGGTCCAAGCGATGCCAGGAGAACAATGGAAGACGGAGAGAACGAGGAGCCAAGAGAAGAAGAGGATGAGAATATAAGTAGTCCAAACACCAGGATACGTGAACCACTCCGTGTTCCGATTCACATCCGTCGTCGGAAGTGCTCTAACGTACATCGCCGGAGATTTGGAAGATCAGAGGAGGAGGAGGAGGAGGAGGAGGAGGAGATCGGAGATGATGATGAACTGAATCGTACAATAAAGGAGGAACAAGTTTGTTTCTTTTTTGTCTCTGCGTCTATTTCTTTTGGGCTCTTTCTGGGTTTTTTATTTTCTTCGATTTTTTGATTTTTTTTTTTCATATAAAGAAATTAAAAAAGCATTAAATTAAAATAGGAAGGTTGTTGGATGGCTCACCGATGTTAGCCTCACCGCGTCGCTCGATAAACCACGACGACGACGACGACGACTCATTCATTGCTTTGCTTTTTTTTTTTTTTTTTTTTTGAATAAAATATTGGACTCTTCTTAATTGGCATCGATCGGATATATATTCATTAGATATCCGAATTATTCAATTAATTACACTTTTTACATTTTCAATTTTTTAAAAAAAATATTCGTTTTAATTGATTATTGAACAAACTAGTTATATTTTTTTATATATAAGTAAAATACTTTCAAATCCCTTTTGTTACGAATTTTCTATTCCCTATTTTTGTGAAAATATATCGAATAAAATATTTAAATTATCTGTTTTGGCATTTTCATTTTGATCTTTAAAATGAACATGTTTTATTCATTTTTCTTACAGAAACTAACAATTCCTTCTTCTTTTTTGTTCTCTCTTTCTCTTTCCTCACATACTCTCTGTTTGACCAACTAATTCAATAAAAGCAATTGCATCTTTTAACACAAAAATATATTATTCAACCACAAATGATTGTATTCACCAAAAAAAGAAAAACGACAAAATGATTTATATCTCGTATTAATATTCTACCATTTAAGATTCATTAAAATTGAATTATAGTTATATCTATTATCCAATTAATAATAGAAAAACCTTAATAATAAAAGTAGGAAAATACATTATAGTATGTGTTAATGATGTTGAGAGAATTCAAAAGTTTTGAGGTATGTTTAGTAATTATGTGGATTAGCCCGTATAAAGTTAAACTCTCTCAGACACTTCTAACAAAGTTCTATGAAAAAAGTTATTATCCAGATCTCAAATACTTTTTGTTAAAATAATTGTCCTATCTAATGGTATTTAACCGCATTATGGTAAACAAAATCGAAGAAGACCGATAAAGAATGAAACTCACCAAGGCAGATTTCACTACTCTTCTTAAATGCTGCTTTTGGTATGTTTTCCTAGGCACTTTACTGAAGTTCTATGGAACAAGCTATATTATTCAAATTCCATTTTCAACACTTATCTTAACAAAAGATAGGTGAGATCTGGATAATAGTTTGTTCCATGTAGTTTCAGTAGAAATGTTATGGAAAATTTTGAAAACTCTGCAAGAGCTAATATCTAGATTTCATTACTCTTCTTCTATACTGTTGCAGTCTGCAGACATATGATTTCCTACGCAGATCCATAAAAGTACAGCAAGAAGGCATAGACTAAACTATGAAAAAGATAATAACTTAATGGAAAACACGGCTACATGTATCTTAGCAGCTTCAATAGCAATTGCTCCCCGAAACACCACTACTGAAAACATAGTGTTTGATAAGGATCACCTCGCTAGTCCAGCTCAAACTGCTGATCCTGCTGCAATCACTATAAAGGAAACAAGTGAACCTAGTAAAAGAGGTAGAAGGTGACACACAAAATATATTATTCAACGACAAAATGATGTAGATATTTGTATTAATGTTCTACCATTCAAGATATATTATAGTTATATCTATTATCCGATTAGTAATTTAAAAACCTTAATAAAAATAGTAAAGTACATTATCGATGGTATATATATGGTAATGATCCAAGGAATTTTAAAATTCCACAATTTTCCTGATTATAATTGACAAAAACAAAAAATCTTTACAATACAGTAACATATTTCAGATGATTTAGAAATAAAAGAAAGAAAAAACGATTAACAAAACTTTTTAATATATAATAAAAACGACAAAAATTAGCTTCTTGGGTCATATTCAATCCTCAGATTGTTGTCTCTGTACGATTCAGTCAGAAACTCGGGACCAACTCCTGTTAGTTTGTGAGTTCTCAGCCCACCTTTGGAGATTGGTCCTTAGTAGAATCTGCCCTCACCAACGCTTGTTCTGCTCTTGGGAAAAACTTCTTTCCTGGACCCGATTCTCCTGTATTTCGGCACCCTCTTTGCTCAGAAAAGTTACAGCGCAAGTGGTAGTCTACAATATCTCGAGGCAGCGAAACAACATTCTACACAACTCACAACGCTTAGCTTNNNCCCCCCCCCTCATCTTTAAGATTGTCGACAGGGAGTTGCACAACATCATCACCTCTAGAAGACATAGGAAACATTGGCGAAAGCTAATGACCCTTTGAATCCGTTAAATCACTCAAATCTCAACTAATTCTATTGTAACCTTGTTTTTTTTTTTTTGCCAAGGTTACTCTTTTGTAGGCATTACAATGTTTGTAAAACCTATTTTTCATTAATCTCATATTTACAAGTTTAGCAAAAAAGAAATTAGTACTCCAAACCTGATAAATGACAAATATATAAAAAAGGCCTGAAATAAATGAAAATAGAATGCCAAATTTATTAATTTGTTGAGAAGAGAAGAGAAGAGAAGAGAGAGAGCGTTATTGGTTTGATAAAGACAGATAATTTGACTTTCCCGATTTATTTGGTGGCCGCCCCCTACCCCCTACCCCCTTCTTNTTTTTTTTTTTTTTTTTTTTTTTTATTATTCCCTTTCGATTTCATCATCATCATCATCCTTGTTCTTCTTCTTTCTTCTTCATCCTTGTTGATCTCATCGCAATAATAATAATAAAACTACTGTCTCTAGATTCTTGCACAAAAATCATGGAGGATCATCATCATCAATGGAAGAAGGATTGTTTGTTTTTGTTCTGACAAAAGAGACCGAGACGGATAATCACGACGGAGGGGGGAGGGGAGAGAGAGATCGACAAATCGGGAGATCGGAGAAATGATGGGGATGATTCCTTCCGCCGCCAAACTCCGTTTCCGATCTTCTTCAATCGATTCGTATTGCTTCGCTCATGAGGCTTTCTCCGATTGTACCATCATCATCATCTCCGTCTTCTCCGTCCATTTCTTATAGCCATTTTTTTTTTGTTCTCCCTGTAATAATAATAATAATCTCCCTTCCTCGATCCTTTTTTTGCTTCTTTTCATTTGTAATCTCCCTTCCTCGATTGGTTTGTTTTGTTTGTGCATACACATATACATATATTGGCTTCTGGTTCTGGATTTTTAGGTCAGATATCGTCCATGGAAGAGGCTGATTTCGCCGAGAAAGATCCTTCTGGCCGTTACATCAGGGTACNCAGATATAAGGCGTTTGACGAAGTAGACGGGATTGAAGTTGCTTGGAACCTAGTTAGCATTGAGGATGTAATGCAGATGCCTGGTCAACTTGAAAGGCTCTATTCTGAAGTTCATCTACTAAAAGCTCTAAAACATGACAACATCATCAAACTCTTCTACTCTTGGGTTGACGAAAAGAGCAAGACTATTAACATGATCACTGAGCTTTTCACCTCTGGTAGTCTCAGGCTGTAAGTATCTATCTCCTCCTCCTCACTTCTCTTCTGTTATATGACCCTTCGCTTTCTGTTTTCTTCTCATCACCATTTCTTTCGATGCGCCAAGATACCGTAAGAAGCATAGGAAGGTCGATCCCAGGGCCATCAAGAACTGGGCAAGGCAGATTCTCAAAGGCTTGAACTATTTGCATTCTGAGACTCCTCCTGTTATTCACCGCGATCTTAAGTGTGACAATATATTTGTCAATGGAAATACTGGAGAGGTCAAAATTGGAGATCTCGGACTCGCAACTGTTCTGCAGCAACCCACTGCACGAAGTGTGATAGGTAATACACCAAAAAAAAAATATCCTCCTTCCTAGACCCTTGAAAATCTACTGTAGCTGAAATTTTTTGAGTGCATTCAGGTACTCCTGAATTCATGGCTCCTGAGCTGTATGAAGAGGAATACAATGAGCTTGTGGACATCTATTCTTTTGGCATGTGTATGTTGGAGATGGTAACCTGTGAATATCCATACAACGAGTGCAGAAACCAGGCTCAAATTTATAAAAAGGTCACCTCGGTAAGTCTTCCACGATCTTGACTTTCCATCAAAATTATTTGTTGAAGCTGGGCTCCCCTTTGAAACTTTGCATTTTGCAGGGTATAAAGCCTCAATCTCTCAACAAAGTTGATGATCCTCAAGTTAGGCAATTTATAGAGAAATGTCTTCTTCCTGCCTCTTCAAGACCAACTGCTCTAGATCTCTCGAAGGACTCGTTCCTTGCAAGAGATGGGTGCAAGGACTCTGCTCTTCTTGCTTCATCAAGCACAGCATCTAAACCTGTGAGACCACCACAGCATGAACATCTTCCCATGGATGTGGATCATAACGAGAATAGAAGTGTCTCCAGTGGCTCCTCTCGTAAAAGCAATGAAGACTACTCATGGTGCCAAACGATTGAACTTCAGAGGTTTGCAGAGGATAAAGAGTTCAGGTTGAGAGGAGAGAGGAGTGATGATGTCACGGCAGCAATGCTTCTGCGTATTGCTGGCTCATCTGGTTCGTTTGCTATAACAAATAACTTCTATCCAAACTCAGTCTTCTCACAGTTTTCATTTGCTGAATCAATTGAATGTCCTAATACAGGTAAATGTAGAATCGTACACTTTGCATTCTATCTGCACTCAGACACAGCTAAGGCAATCGCTGAGGAAATGGTTGAGGAGCTGCATCTAACAAGCGAAGAAGTTGTTGTGATTGCTGACATGATAGATGACTTGATGATGCAACTTAACTCTGACCGAACCTCGTCGCATCATAATCAAAACTCTCCAC
>NC_025694.1:25122699-25135026 GCF_000633955.1 Camelina sativa | reverse complement strand
TCCAAGATCTACTGAAACTGAAAGAGGATGCTATAGAGAACGCAAAGCGGAAATGGATTACGAAAAAGCAAAAAGCTGTGATCATCTCCTGATTTTGATATTTACTCTTCTTTTGGTGTCTTCTCTTCCCCTGAGATTGGTGTTACATTACATTTGGTGTTTGGATATATTTGATTTGATGTAAAGAAATTTTTTTTACTTAACAAACTAAAAAAAAAAAAAAACTGTTAAAGAAGCTAACATTTATTTAAAAGGTAGACAGATTTTGCACATAATTGTTCCAGAGATTAGATGCGATCTCATCTCTTAGCCTTAAACTATCTCCAACTTCGTCTGGTGGAAACCCATGTTCATGCCCCTCTTCTAAAGCCGCCACTCCTCTATCTTCTCCTGCTTCCGGCATAGTCTCTTCTTCAAACATTCTAAACACCATGTCATCTGGTTTCTCCAAGCGGACGTAGTTGTGCAATGCACAAGCAGCAATCACCAGCTTCACTTGTGTTTGCAGAGGATACGGTGGAGCTGATGTCAGAATGGGAAACCGTTCTTTCAAAGCTCCAAAAGTCCGGCGAATAGCTCCGTGCAACAACTTGTGTCGCTCATTGAACATTTCCTTTGCTTCTTCTTCTCCTGAGTTGGTTGAAACACCGTGATACGGCGCGATAAAGCCAGGAAGATTCGAGTACTTGTGATCTACAATGTAGTATTTGCCTTGAGGGACTTGTAACTTGTTACGCCGAGACAAAGCTGCATTGAGAACTTGTTGATCAGAAGCTGAACCTTCCCAGCCAGCTAACACGTAACGGAACCTAAGATCGAAGGAAGAAGCTGCAAGAACGTTCTGAGTAAGAAGTCCATTGCAGTTCCGAAACGGACCTTGCTCGTCGACTCCAACCATTACAGGTATATGAAAGCTATCAACAACACCAACACAGTCTTTGAAATAAGGATAGAATCTAGGATCATCATCATCATCCTCTAGGGTATCAGAATTGGGACTGGATTGAAACAAATCAACGGAGATTGCAATAACTGCATTCAAAACATTGTTGAAGTGGCGGCTAATGGTTTCACCAGAGTAACAGAAGAGTTCTTGAACAGCTCGAGTTCGAAGATTATGACCAATGATGAACAAGAAGATTGCTAACTGTTCCTCGATCTTGATACGGTTAGTGTGACGCAATAAGCCTCTGGTCTGAAAGAGATCACAGAGCTTATAGAAGACAGGCTTATCCATTCGGAAATTATCAAAACATTGTTCGTTTGGACCATTGAGGATCTGGTATACGAACTTGTTACCATCTGGGATTGGAGTAACAGCTTCTTCTTTGTCTCCTTCGCCTGAGATCGCCATAGATTCTTCTTTAGCGACGCAGCTAAACAATCTCGATCTCGGGAACTATCTGAAAGCGAAATTAAGAGAGAAGTCCCAATAAAAAGGTGAAATATCTCCGATCATAGAGATCGTGTATTGCGCTCCATCTGTTCGACGATATGTCCTTTTTTTTCTTTTTTTTTTTTGGGTAAAATATCAATTTATAAACTGATTTTCTTTTTCTTTGCTCAAATAAACCTTTTTTTTTCCTAGAAATTATGAAACTTAAATATTCAAATGTTTTTTTTTTTTTTTTGACCAAAGTTAATATATTTTGTAATTAAAACCTTGAAGAAAATAAATCACAAACGTTTTAACATGATATGATTCCATTCAAAGAAAATTCATTCAATGGGTTTCTCAGCTGACTCAATGAAAACAGAAATTGTAGAACAAAATCATTTCTCTCCCTCTCTCTCAATGGGTTAATGGGCGAAATGATCATGTGATGCTGAGTCAGAGAGTGAGGGCGGTTCGGGCCATGGATAAAGCGCCGTCGTAGGATTGGTTTCCGCCGATAAAGCCACTCATGTGGACGAAGACACAACCGGGAATCTCAGCTGCTTTAGAGAGTTCTTCATCCCTAAGGCCTCTCCATTTCTCAGGGAGAGGCTTCCGGTTCTCAAACCTGTCTGGTGCAACCGCCACTGCTTGAACTCTCCACTGCTTTGCTCGTTCGTCCTGTTTTTTTTTTCACATTTCAGACCAGTTTTAAAGATCTATTATTTAATGACAGATGCTATCTTAGAAGGTTGGTGTACCTGGTAGATGACGTATTTGATGAGAGGCTCAATCTTCATTTCTTGCTCAAGCTCGAACAAATGAAGCTTCCACTGCTCACAAGAGAACCAGAGTTATAATCTTAAGACTCCAAATAGTACTGGCATCGATAAGCGGAATGGAGGTATTGAAACACTTACAGGGCAGAATTTATTCAATATCATGATCTCACCACTGGGGTCTGTCTTGAATCTTTCTTCAAGGCACTGAATCACAATTGATCGAGCCGGTAACCATGATCTTGCATGAAACTGGACACTCTACAGCACAATGTAAAAGAAGCTACCATAAGCTTTATATTTGTTTATGAAACATGTTATGTCTCTGGGAAACTAACATTGCAATGGACAGAGAAAACTAATAAGCACATATAGTGTTATATAAAAGCGAACTTACTTCGAGGAACTCTTTTCCCGCTAGAGCCATTGCACGCTGGAAAGCTTCATTCTCTTTCTCTTGTGACTGGTCAGGGTCAATCCAATCCAGATTTAATCTTCCAACTCTTGGGGAGAGATGTGTGTTGTTCACATATCGTGGAGGCTGATCTGTATCATACCGATTTATTCCGTTGTCCACAGCATCAATTGCCTGTAAATATTAAGCAACATAAAGTCATCAAAACAAACAAGAATTGATATCCATATGAAGAATAACCAATAATGCACTTAGAGCAAGCCAACAATGATAAAAGGAAACTCAAAATTTTGAGTTAAAAATGGAAAATCTGCAATCACCTCCATGAAGCTCTTGTAGACAGCTAAAAACAACCGAAGAACATCAGGGTGGTCTTGATCAACATTAAGCTCCTTAGCTATGATCTCCTTACCAAAATGCTGAAGTATAACCAACAACAACAACAACAGTTAGAACTTAAAAATTGAAATCTTAGTGAGAAGAGCAAACAGCAAACAAACACCATGGTGTAGGTTTTTGTCTAACCTTGTAAACAAGACCAGCACTACTGAGCTTAGTGTTGAAGCCATGTCCAAACACTTCTTCAAAACCTTTCTGGTGATGATCATAACGGTCATGCTCCGGATCATAAACACCTCCAACATCAAGCACTGCATCAAGTTCTGCCAATATCTACATGTAACATACAACAAACGAGAATCTTATCAACCACCACCTCACAAATGACCATCAAAGAAACCCTAATTCCAAAATCTGAAGAAGGCAATTTCTAGCAACTAATCAGTGACTCATTTCTTAAACAGTCTGAGGATTGTTTCTGTGATTGTTACCTTAGGGTCACGAGAACGGACGATATCAGCGCCGGAGAATTTATCGACGAGGCGAATCATGAAGCACCCGAGAGCTTCGTCGCAGTGAAAGCTTCCATTATGAGTACCAACTTTCTTGACGGAAAGCTCTGAAGGAGAAGGGGAGGTAGCAGTGGAGTAAACCCTAACGACGCTTGAAGGAGCCATTGCTGCTACGAGAGGAGGAAGACGAAGTTGGAACAAGGACAAGTTTCTGATTAAACCTTTCGTTACCGGAAACATCTCACGAAGTCTGATACAATGTCAAATGGGCCTCTTCCGCCTTTTTATACGACGCTTAATAGTATAGGCCCATGGGCCTCTTAAGTTTCTTTTGTTTTTAATTTGCATTTCATGTTACCAAATTTTTACAAAGTCATCAAATTCAAATACAGGTTTAATACGTTGGTGTATAAAAAAAATCAAATGTGGAAGAAAAAAATGATTTTGTTTTCGAGGAAGATTAAATTAACAAAGCTAATACATAGCTAAAGGTTTGTTACAAAATATTCATTTATTCTCTATGTGTCTTTTGGGGTTTTTCTTAATTTTCATCGTCACGGTTTTTACCCTACAAATGCAAAAACAACAAAAAAAAAAAGACAAATCAAAACTCCAGTTATGTATTGAATTTGAAAGTCTTTCTCTTTGTAATAAAGATACTAAAGTTACCTTGGAATGTTTGTCAAAATGGATTCTTTTCTTAGATGAAAAGTCTTCAGATGTGTCTCTGAAGAATCGAAGTGTCTCAACATCACCATTTGCAATGCTTGCTTCAAGCTATCCACCCACCCAAAAAAAAAAAAAAAACAAACAAGGAGGATACAAGATTAAAAACACCAAAGTATGTTGTTGCAACCAAAGAGCTTGATTTGAAAAAAAAAGACATAACAATCAGAACCTGAACATGAATAATGCCCAAGACAATGCTTGTAATTGGTAACCAGCTATCTTCTGGAGAAATTGACAGATTCGAACTGCAAAACATTTGGATACAACAAGATGACCAAAGTCACGTATATACGAAGCAATTTGGATTCTTCAAGATTTCATATGAACAACAATGTAACAAAATGGTGTTGTGTAACAAAAGATGATTGCCTCAAGTAAGGAAGAAGATAAACAAGAGCATATACAGCATAACGAGATTTCCCAGTGTCAAGCCAAGCAAAGACCCAACTCTGTTCTCTCCATTTCATCAACCAAAAAAAAACAATTCGAATTTGTTTAGAGTTTTGATTAGAATGGAGATTTTTTTAAAATAGGAAATTTAGAGAAATGAAAACAAACCAGCCAATTGAAGTAAGGGATGAAGCTGATGATTCCCATAGCAGCTAATCTCAAATCAGTTGAAACAATCGCTGAGTTCTCTTCTTCTTCCTCCTCCTCCTCATCGTTGACTCGTTTCGCCACTGGAAAAACAAATGAACTGAGGATACAAGCACCAATGGCTGTTACTAGTGGTGCGTCCTGTGAAAAATCCGCTTTGCAAATTACCTTCCTACATAGCTGACAAGTAAAGAAAGGAATTGAGAGATATATCAAGAGAATCATTCTAGGAGGAAATTTGGTAGCCTTGATCAATCACCTTGTTAGGGTTTTGTAAGGGATAGGCTAAAGTAGGGCGCGGCGACGGAGACGAAGAAGAAAGTAGCCGAGGCTTGGTATACGGAGAGGCGGAGGATGAAAGTCCGCAAATCGAGAGACACGACAGAGACGCCATTGTTTTTGAGCTCGGTGGATCCTTCGGAAACTGACAGCGATTTTCACGAGAGAGAAGTGTGAGAGAAGAGGCGGAGTTTTAATGGGCCGTTAAAGCCTACACACTTATGGGCTCATTAGCCCAATATTTAGATTATCATTTTTTTTTTTTTGGGAATTTTGAGACACGCAGAAAGAAAAGAAAAGTAAAAAAACCGTAATTATCCCATTGTAATTTCCAAAAAGAGAAAAAGAAAAATTATGTTTGAAAATGAGAATTCTTTGCAACAAAAATATTTCACTAAGATCATACATCACAAGACTAACAATGAAATAGCAAAATAATTATGAAAAAAGGTTTGAGGTTTTGTTAACCAGTGATAATACCGGCTAAAACATCACTCTTCCCTCTCGCGTAAATTGTGTAAACCAAACGAATCGCATCCAGCCATCCATCTAATGACTCCCATGAATCTGCAACCTGTTATCCAATTCAATTGTTTCATTTGGTTCACCACAGCACAACTAACAATCCAAACGATACCCGGTTCCAATAGTTCCTAAACCAAAAATCAGGATTTTGGAGACTTACCAAGAAGACTGGGCCATGAATGGTATCAATGCAGAGACCAGCACCAGGAGGTAGAGTAAGATCAGCACAAGGGGTCACTGACACAATCTCTGTTATATTCACTTTTACCGTCTTCTTCTCCACGTTTGTGCTCATTGTTTCTGATTTTCCTGACAGGTTTCGTCCCATTTCTCTTGGTTCAGGTTTCAGTACCTACACGACACCGGGTTATGTAACGACTTTGAATCTCTATAGAAACACTATTCATCATCTTTTGAATCTCTGTACATAGTTCTAAGGATACTCCAAGTAAGAGTGTACCTGTAGAAGCCTCTCGTGATTGAGTTCAAACTCCGTGCGTTGCCAATCACTGTGAGGAGCAAGTGAGTTGCCCACGGGTGGTGCTGTTAGATATCCAACTTTTAGATGTGGTAGAGGTAGCTGTCAACATCAATACTTCAATTTATTTCGAGGCATTTCCACAAATAAAATATCAACTTGATTTTGTGTGGAAGTAGGGACGTACCATGGAGCGAACAAGCCTCAAAGCGCTGCTGTAAACCTAGACCAAGAAAAGGATCAGCCTAACCCAAAGAAGTTGAAGCGATTAATCTAAGTCTGGCTCTAAATCTTATGCTATAGAAATATGACTCATTCATCTTTGATTCCAGCACAAAATGAATATAAGGCTTACTGAGTAACTTGGCTTCAACGAATGAGCTGCAGCAATGTAGATGGCAGATTGGCTGTATAACTCACCAGGAGGCATGTCTTTGCCGTTTCCCGAACCCCCAGTTCTAAGTGTGTCTTCTGCTAATCCATACTGTAAATGTGTTATAAGGAGTGGTCAATTAACTGGACTGAAATCAAATCATAACCTGCGGCTGCGTGTAGGAGTTTTGTCAAAAAAAATTCAAGCAGAACTTACAAGAACAGTTCCAAGGTTGTATATGGCTCGATGGAAATCAAATTGCAACCTGATTGCTGCCCGAAACTGTATGGTAAAACAAGTGTAATGGAGAATAAGAAATCAATCATGTATGTCAGGTCCAGAGTTTACATTAGTTCAAAAGTCGAATAAGCACCTTGCTAATAGCAGTTCGAACAACCTTTTCCTTCTCCCTAGCTGGAACAATTTGACTGAGTTCCTAATGAAAAACCCAGGGTATATTCCTAATTTCTTAGCATCATAGTTTTTTTTTGTTCTGAAATAGGCACATCTTTATATATCACAGCAACTCATAGAGATAAACAAATGTCGCTAGGTTACCTGCAGCGCCAGTCCCCAGTTGTTTAATGCCTGCAGAAATTGATAGTTTAAATCATATCTCAGATAATCAAAAGACGAAAAATATTGAACTAGCCAATTGATGACACATGCTTAAAAAGGACATAACATAGTTGACAAAGGTTTGGTTTAAACAAGACGGTACATGAAGTTTGTACATCAGATGAAGTGGATGAAGGACAATACCTGGGAACTGTTCCAATTTAGCTGGACAGCTTTTTCATAATTATTAGTTGCCTGGAATCAGAAGGCCAAACAAACACTTCTTTAGTATTAGAATTTGAGATCAAACTACAGTATATATAGGTTTCACAATTAGCAGGATAAGGTCATATCATGTGCAATATTACTTACCTGTTCCCATAATTCTTCAGCCTCCTTTGTGCGACCACGCATCTTTGCCCTATCAGAGATTGCAATAGCCCAGTTGTAGTAAGCCTGTCAAAGATGCAAACACGTCATACATAAAAGTTGAAGCCATTTATGCACGGAAGATAACAATTATCTTGGTTATGATTGTGAAAGTTATTATATTGAATTTGCAGATACATCAACCAGAAACAGATATAGAGTCCTATTCATACATACATCATAAAGCGTCGGGCAGAGACGGGTTGCCTCATCGTACTTCTTACAAGCTTCCTCAAGCAAATCATCTTTAGAAGGTGAAACAGAATCTGGGCTGACATTATCAGCACTTTCCTGTGGAGATATATGACAAGTAATGAATTCAGTATCATTCCCAGTAATAGCATATGAACGAAAGAAGTTCTGGTCTCCCGTCTCCCCAAAGACTGACACTTGTAAGCTCTTACAGACATAGTTATATCTCATGCCCAGTGTTTATGATTTTTAACTGTATGTTTCAGCTATCTTTCGATTGTTTCCTTCAACACTTGCAAGCAAATTCTAGACCAAATCTAATTCACCACTTTAATTACTTCCATATGAATATATCCAACGAAAGCCAATCACATATAAGAGAGAATAAGAGATCAAGAAAGGGATTGAAAGAGAGAACTGCTAAATACTATAAACGAAGAATCCAAACCTGGAGTATAAGTGCCCAGTTGTATAATGCATCATGATCATCTGGATTTCTCTCAATCGCACTAGCATACCTACAAAGTTGCAGCTTATAACTTCAGCTCCCAAAACAGCACAAACATAAAATATCAAGCTTCCCAATGCGCAACTTTGAAACTATTTTACTAAATCTCTGTATCTATAATCTAACTCGGTGATCAACCAACTAACTTTGAAACAAAGCAAAAAATTCCATGATTGCAATTCTTGTCTAAACTTAATCAGGAGATGGAAAGTGTAAACATACTTGCGGGCAGCAAATGCAAGAACACGCTGGCGAGATCGGCCCTCTTCGTCGTTAACTTGGATCCTGTTAATCAGATCCATTGCAGGATTGTTCTCAGCTGGTTGAGAAGCACTTTCTCGACTGAGCAAAATCACAAGACAAAAGCACAAACAAAGTTAACCAAAATTCCAAAAAGTAGTTACATGATCAAGTCAAACCAGCTGAAAATTAAAGAGAAAGAGAGAGAGAAGAAACCTAAAGGGAGAAACGGAACTGTGGGGAGTGCCATCTCCTTCCTCGCTTTTCAATTCGCTAAGCAACTCTCTCATGGTAAAGGTCTTATTCCCCTCATCTTCTTTCTTCAGAACAGAAGAAGAAGAAGACTCCTGATCAGCCTCCTTCAACTGGATCGGGATCTCCTCGGATCCTCCCGGCGACAGATCCACATCGGTTATCACAGATTTTACTTCCTCCGGCTTTACCTCAGATTGTACTTCCTCCGGCTTCGCATCGGTTACCTCAGATTGTACTCCTTCCGGCTTTACCTCAGATTGTACTTCCTCCGGCGTCGCATCGGTCACCTCCAGCGTCGCATCCGTTTCTATTTCCGGAATTTCTCCGGCAAGTTTGGGCTCAGTTTGGAGTTGTGGTTCCGGAGTCGGACTTTGTTCGGTTTCTGACTCACTTGGTGCCGTTCCATTTTGCAATTGAGGCTCTTCAACAGTATCCGCCATAAGAGAAGATGATTAACAGAGGTTGCAGTATCTTACAGTCCGAGCCTGATCACAAAATAAATCTAAAAGTCTCAAGCGGAGGAAGGAAGAAGAAGAGATCTGATATTTTGGAAAATGGAAAAAAGAAAACGAAGAACTGTTTGTTACGGTAATACCTCTAGTTCACCTAGAGGCTCCTAAGACCAAATAAAAGTCAAATCCTTCTTTTCACCGCAGCAGGTTCCCTATGGCTAACAGTATTTCTATTGTACATTTTGATTTAGCAAATAATGAAGAAGACATTTTCAAGCGTTTTTGGACAATGTTGTTTTTATTACATTTTATGTAACAATAACAAAGAGGGCAGCAACAAACAAGTAAAAGAGACGGAACACGGGTGAGATATATAATTCTTAGATCTTGTCGTGAAGATTGACGACTAAGTCATGAGCATCGTCTAGAAGTTTCCAAACATCAAGATGACCAGCCATGCTGTTACATTCCTTCATTATCTCATCCATCCCACTGTATTTCTCTATGATCGTCTTTCTCCTCTGCAATACACTCGCAGCTATCGCATAAAGCAACAAATCTTCTGTAGGCGGCGCTCGTAACCTGATTCTCCCCCATGTTGCCTTTGCAATCCCAGTTCGTATAGCAGCTTGATCTGCCCACATTACTTCCCAGAGACACAGCGTCTGCTCAAATGTTAGTTCTCTTCTGAACAAAACAACCACCATACGGTATACAAAGAAGCAGTCTTCTGCTTCAAGGTTCTCCAAGTGTCGGTACAAGTGAATGTCTTTGAATTTTATGATTTTCGATACCATTGAGAGTTGTCGCCTGATTCCAACCTCGTCTAGCCGGAAATTATGCCGTGCTTTACTCATGAACCCGACAAAGCACCAGAATGCTAAGACGTCATCTTCCATCACTGCGATTAAAGGAGATAGTAAGTCGCTCATTCCTTGACAATAACCGATTTCTGGATCGTAGACAGCGTAGGCTTCAAGGATCCCGACCAGGCGGGCTGCATGGAATATCCGGCAGGGTTCCAAGTGGTCGTAGTCATTGAGACCAACCTGTATGGCTATACCCCGGGCTTTTGTCTCAGAAACAGCAGCTTGAGACGGTGAGTAGGGCACCCATTCGTCATTTGCTCTCACGGCATCTAGGCGGATAATTCTCTGCCACGTTGTGATGAAATCCTCGTCTGCAGCCTGTGATTTTGGCTTTGATGATGGAGACGAATTGTCTTTTTCTTGGTTAACAGTATTGTTGTTTTCTGCTTCTTCGTTAGCTAGAAGAGGTGCAGTCTCGGTTTCTTCAGGGTTGGTCGAGTCTGAGTCATTAGTTGTGATGAAATCCTCGTCTGCAGCCTGTGATTTCGGCTTTGATGATGGAGAAGAATTTTCTTTTTCTTCGTTAACAGTATTGTGGCTTTCTGCTACTTCGTTAGTTGNGTCGGTACAAGTGAATGTCTTTGAATTTTATGATTTTCGATACCATTGAGAGTTGTCGCCTGATTCCAACCTCGTCTAGCCGGAAATTATGCCGTGCTTTACTCATGAACCCGACAAAGCACCAGAATGCTAAGACGTCATCTTCCATCACTGCGATTAAAGGAGATAGTAAGTCGCTCATTCCTTGACAATAACCGATTTCTGGATCGTAGACAGCGTAGGCTTCAAGGATCCCGACCAGGCGGGCTGCATGGAATATCCGGCAGGGTTCCAAGTGGTCGTAGTCATTGAGACCAACCTGTATGGCTATACCCCGGGCTTTTGTCTCAGAAACAGCAGCTTGAGACGGTGAGTAGGGCACCCATTCGTCATTTGCTCTCACGGCATCTAGGCGGATAATTCTCTGCCACGTTGTGATGAAATCCTCGTCTGCAGCCTGTGATTTTGGCTTTGATGATGGAGACGAATTGTCTTTTTCTTGGTTAACAGTATTGTTGTTTTCTGCTTCTTCGTTAGCTAGAAGAGGTGCAGTCTCGGTTTCTTCAGGGTTGGTCGAGTCTGAGTCATTAGTTGTGATGAAATCCTCGTCTGCAGCCTGTGATTTCGGCTTTGATGATGGAGAAGAATTTTCTTTTTCTTCGTTAACAGTATTGTGGCTTTCTGCTACTTCGTTAGTTGGAAGAGGTGAAGTCTCGGTTTCTTCAGGATTGGTCGAGTCTGAGTCATTAGTTGTGATGAAATCCTCTTCTGCAGCCTGTGATTTTGGCTTTGATGATGGAGACAAATTGTCTTTTTCATGGGTAACAGTATTCTGGCTTTCTGCTTCTTCGTTAGCTAGAAGAGGTGAAGTCTCGGTTTCTTCAGGGTTGGTTGAGTCTGAGTCATTAGCAGCAGCATCTTCAATGGTGACATCACTCTTTTCACAGTTCTCATCCTGCATAATGGATTTGGAATTTAACTTCTCTGATTCCTTTACTGTTACGGATCTTGTGGAACTATCGACTTCCTCAATATCATGGGAATCAAGAACCTGACTGTCTCCAGTATTACTGTTCTGAGCTGTCTGCTTTGAGTCGCAGCCATTTTTATTGCGTTCATGAATCTCGCGACATTGTCTACGCAGGCTTTTATATTCCTTCCTGCATAATTACCAGATATATAAAATATTAATTACAAACTGACTCGAAATCTAAGTGATAGGAGTTCCAAACTACTACTTATTCGCCCTAGTTTGATCAAAATATTACCAGCGGCCAACTAAGAGAAAAGAGGAAAATGGGAAACGTAACATTGGTGGAAAGTTGAGAAGACATAAACTTAATAAGTATAAGTGAACGTACTGTTTCAGCTGTCGAATAGAATCTCTTTCTTCCTTGGTGCTGTTTAGGTCATACCTGTGAGAGGTAAGAAGAAAAAGGTTACAATGTGTCGGGATGATAAAGAGTGAGTACTAATAGCTTACACAGGGATCATTATCAAAGTAAACGGAATGTAGAACAGCGGCTTGCGAGTTTGGCATAACTAGGACTAATCTTAGAAATCAGTCTTGGAAGAAAAACATAAAAGGCCCCATCTCCTAGTTAAGGACGTATATTTTACTGTTACTCTATTTATTCAACCCTAAACCTAAATAACATCAATAGCCAACCCCAAAGAAAAATCTACACTTCAAACATTTAGAACATGCATGCGTATGATGAACATAATAAGGCCGAACAGAAAAATCCTCACAGTGGCCGCAAAAGACAAAAGTATATATAAAACAAGGAACAGTGACAAAGATGCTGATTCTTACACTCCAAGGAGAAACGGCCAAACTTCTGGTCTGATGCTTGGATGTACACCCTGAAACAAAAAAAAAA
>NC_025694.1:25084838-25121688 GCF_000633955.1 Camelina sativa | reverse complement strand
GAAAATTTGGTTAAAATAAGAGTGTCAAAAGGTTATCAATGCCTCAATACTCATTAGTGCATAATTCTTGTTTAGCAACATACCCCACTACGAACTTTCTTCAGAAATTTGACACCTCCATCACTGAGTCGCCCTTCCTCTGTGAAGAAAGCATTCCACTGTTCAGGTTGAAGAACATGCTTTCTTGTCCTCAGTGACCAAGGTGATCCAATGCTTCCCCTGAAGAAGTGAAATGATCAGGAAATGAGCAACTTAAGTAGTAACAAAAAGCTTTCTTGAAACAAATAAGACAGAGTCTATGAATATAGAATATGGCCAGGAACATGTTCAGCAATCAAAAGCTTGTGTGTCTGATAAAATTGCATGAGAAGAAACACGAATAAAGGTTGGAAGTTTCAGACTTCCCCCTAAGGACCTTCCTAGAAAATCGATCTGCTTGTTCGTTACTGACAAAGAGAGCATGCCATACAAAAGAAAACCCAACAAACAACCTCAAAGTAAACATTAGCCTCAAAATCATCAGAGTCTGTGAATATAGAATATGGCCAGGACATTGTAGTGGAAATATGAATCAGCTAACATTGGACCAAGAGCTCAACCACAGATAACCTAACTAACAGAGCATTCTTCGAAACTAAAGGCATGGGGATCTAGTCTCAATGTTCTAACAGTTGGAAGAAGCTTCCAAGAATGTAAATCAGCAACACAATTGGTGAGGTTAACAACGAAGCAAGAAGCGATCAAATCTTTGGGGGTACCAAATGACTACTTAACTAAGCATTTAGTAGTTAACAATTTGATTAGAACATAATCAGATCTTTAGGGTATGCATATATATCTACCTACGAGAGTAGACGACGGTGAGAGTCACGGCCAGACCGGCCATGACGGTGACTGCGACAGCTAAACCAACATTGGAAGGAGCAATAGCCGACGACCATAATCCGCCGGAGTAGCCGTTTCTCGCGCCGCCACCGCTGCTACCGTCGGAAAAGACGATCCAATTCCCGGCGAGGACCAGGGAGAAGAAGACCTTCGTCAATCGTAGTCGCGGAAACATCATCCCCAAACTAGGGATTGTGCTCACTTTGTTTGCTCCAAGATTTCTTCTGCTGATTTCTCAGAGAATCATAGCAATTTGCTAAGCTTGTTGTTGTTGGAATGAAATTTTTGATTTATTGAAAAAGTCGAAGGTCGTTTATAGAAACTAGGCCCACTTATTTAATAGGCCTTCATGCAGTTGGGCCTAAAACATACCACTCATATTAAGTTAAGAAGTTAAGCTGATTAATGAATTAAATGACTAATTTTTTAGACATATTTATAAAAATGGATACTTAATATTAGGACATTTCCAAAAATACCATTTTTCTATATCTTTTTGCAAAAATATAATTTCTTCTATGTTGAATAATGTTATAATATCATTTTCTATATATAAAATAACTAAATTCTAAACCCTAGACTGCAAATATTAAACTCTACCCTTCAAAACTATATTTTAAATGTAAAATCGAGAACCTAAACCTATAAAAAAAATTAAGTTAACATACTGTAATTGTGTATTAGAGAGTAAAAATAAAAATGACAAAAAAAAATATATTTTAGAAAAAGGATATCTACAAAAGCGTATTTCTAATACTTAGTAAGTAATATTACTATATTTGGATTATTAAGACAAAAATTATATTTTTATATATTTTATTTTGTACAAGTATTGTTTAAACGAAAATTATTTGGTTTTCTTTGTTAAAATTTTTCTCAAATTGTATTTTTTTTCCAACAGCAAAATTGTGCAAACACATCATAATAAATGAAGTAGTAAAATATTGAGAGAGATGGTAATAGATTAAAGCCATCAATCCATCATAAGATTCGTGTTTTTCATTCTTTGTATTTTCTTCCCATGCATAATGTCCAACATGTACAATAGTTATCCTTAATTTCTCATCAAGGTTCATCACATTTCTTCTTCTTTCATTGCATTTGCAACAATAAATTAAAAAATCAGTCACAACATAATTTCTGGTTTTAATAACAGAACTTGGGTTAACAATCTATGGTCATTACCTATGACCTTACGTAGAGAAGAGCTAGAAACTTTGGGATTGGTCACCATGGTTGGACCTCCTTGATGAGTATGTAGATTTTTTCAAATTGTTATGTAGTTTTTTTTTCAATAGATAGTTGGTTATAGTATCGTGAATAAAATATTATTTGGGATTGTTTGTTGAAATTGGATTAATCTTTGAAAGATAGCTGGTAGTAATATCATGAAAAAAAAATATTATTTTGGATTGTTTGTTGAAATATGATTAACCTTTGAAAAGATAATTTATTCTGGACGATGACAATAATGGATAATAAAACTATAGAAGATCCCATATAACATTATGAAGATATCTCCTAGAAAGTCTCCTATATTTATTTATGTTTATGTTTTTTTTTTTTGAACAAACGTTTATATTTATGTCTATTGCTCATATTTTACATTATATCTCAATTGTGTAACAATTTACCTCTTAATTTTTTTTTATGGTGCTCCAAGGTAAAATAAGTATAAATCAATAAGATATGACTATACGAGTATAGAAAATAATGGGAGCCCTCCATTCACATGACAATTGAGAGACCTCCAACTCACATATACATAGTCAGTTAGCATAGGAAACATTCACATCTAAGAATTAATTATAACTATAGGAGTTACTCTCAGTAAATACATTTGGAAAAAAAAAATGTTCATGACGCAAAGTGACATCATTTACGTTGGAAATACAAGAATTTATTTTTCCAACATATTGTAAACCAAGATTTCAAAATACTAACCATCTAAATCGTATCTATAGACTCAAATAAAATTTCTCATATTTAGATACATTTGTTTTTAGGTTTGAAAATAGTTGGTATAATAATAAAATGGAAAGAATTACTGTAGTTTTTTAAGAAAATATTACTGAATTTTTTCTCAAAACAAAATTGATAATATCCATGATGATGATTGATGACCATTTTAATAATAAATCTTTTCCACGTTGTATTATTCGTTCAAATAAAATAAATTAAAATAACTGTTTAGAAGAAGAAAATAATATCAGTGGAACGGCTGAGATATCCAGGCAGAGGCGGTCAAAAGCGAGAGATCCTTCCAACCGAGACGGAGTGTTCCATTCTCTTCGACCAAAGTATATCCATTCCACGGCAACATACCCAACAACAAACCCGCTTGCGTGGCCGGGTTACCCCGAAGCGAAACGGGTCTGAACCGGACCCGATTAAACTCCTCTCTCCACTTCACTCTCTTCCTTCCTCCGTGCGCCACAATGTGTCTTATCTCCGTCGCCAACACAATCTGCTCCACCGCGAACCTCTCTCCACTCTCCTCACTTAATCCATCTCCAAGCGCGTCGAACAACGCGCTGTAATAATGCAACGCCTCCACGAATCTCCCTAAAAAGCTTCCTCCGTCGTCGTAGCTCAATTCTTGCTCCACCACCGTTACCAGATTCGGTTTCAGCCTCCGTAGAATCTCCAACGTCTCGAGATCGTTTCCGGTGACGTCGTATAACCGGTGCTGCATCCAGTGAACCACCACAGCTTCGCCTTGTCTCGTCCCGAGTTGACTCGGTTCGATTAGGTTTCCAATCTTGCCTTCGATTGGATGAAACTCGAACGGGAGGTTTAACGACGATGCAAAATCGGCGAGTCTCCGGCCGGTTGAAGCGAGTAGTTCGGAGGAGGAGCCGAATCCGGTGATCCGAATCGATCGGAGTTTTCGTGGACGCGAAGCGAGGATGTAAAACAGAGCCGGCCATTGAAGACCTTGCATCACGTCGAGGTCGATGATATGAACGGAGTCTTCGCCATCAAGGGCCTGAAAGATCGCTTGATTCGCCGTGAAATGTGAGAATTTGATCAGAGGACTGACGGCGTTGAACGTTTGCAAGGCGGAGAAGATCTTCTGAGACTGAGCAACGGAGAGAGGTTTCTCGGAGAGTGTAGAACACGCGCTGGATAGGTAAGAGCTGATCACGCGCGTTTGTAGAGCTTGCGCGAAGTAAGCGACGACTCGCTCGGGAGAGGAGCCAAACGGAGAACATATCTCGGAGATTTCAGATAAGAGGGTCGAAGCTTCGCGGAGATGATCCGTGGCGACGTGTTCAGCGCATTGTAAGAGTAAGCTAAGGAGTTTGATAGCGGCGGCACCGTCGTTTTCGAGTGTTTTGGAAGAAGGGAAATCTCGGTCGATAGGTTTTGTAGTCATGGAGGAGTGTTGAGAAATGAATCATTGAAGAGAGAAGGAAGAACGAAGATAGATAGAAAGAAAGAAAAAAGTGGAGATTCGAAAAGAGAAAAAGGTTTGAGAGAGTTTCAAAGAGAGGAGACAAGATAGTATTTTGGAATGTATCAGTTTCTTTCGTAACGTTTTCACTGTTATAATCGAGTGCTCTTTGTGAACATAAAAAACACAGCTTGATTGCTACTCTTTTTGTCTTTTTCTATTTACTTAAAACTATTTATTTTACTAGGTTTTGAATCCACTCTACGCGTGGATATATTTGATATATTTTGATGAAAACTACATATGATTGATGACAGTAATAAAATATTATCTTATAAAAAACTTTAAATTAGTATTAAGGAAATAGTTAAATTTCATATACATATTTTTTTGAAATATAAAAATCAGTTGTGTTATAAATCAAATCTGATAAAAAAAATCATGAATTTAACTCGACATCCAGGTAATGCGAATTAAACTGATGACCTCACATATCCTAAACTATTTCTTTGACCACCAGAAAAACAAAACAATTTTATCATTATGAATTTAACTCGTTTTCATATTTAATTGATAGCTACCACCTATGTTTTCGTGTTTTTTATTCAATATTTTCTTATTTTTCATATTCTTTATTGTCATTTCTATTGTCAAATTTTGTGGTAATCGTCATCATTACTTTTACCGTCTGGTTTTTCGCTATACTTTTTTTCTTCTTCATCCTCGTCAAATTCTTCACTTTCTTCTACTAAAAAACATTTTTTTTAGACTACCACACAACTTGTTAATCCATCAAACTCCAAGAACAAAATCATTTCTTTTCTCATAAAAATAAAAAATAAGATAAAAATAAAAAATTTATGAAAAATATCAACTTATCTATAAAATCATACACAAAAATATGTAAGAAATAAAAAACACAAACGTATATAAATAAGATAATTTATTTTACATAAATATTTATAATATTTTAAACTTTTAAAAGGTTTCGAAATTTAAAAGATTTCGAAATATAAATTTTGAACCTTTTAAATAGTTTCAATATTTATAATATTTTAAATTTTTAAAATTTAAAAATTATAATATTTAAAAACTTTTTAAAAGCTAAGAACTTTTAAAAGTTTCAATATTTATAATATTTAAACTTTTAAAAAGTTTCAATATTTATAATATTTTAAACTTTTAAAATTTAAAAATTATAATATTTAAAAACTTTTTAAAAGCTAAGAACTTTTAAAAGTTTCAAAAATTGTGAAGATTTTAAAAAATCTATACTAATAAATCTATACTTTTTATCAGTATAGATTTTTAAAAATTGAGCAGATTTTAAAAACCAGACCAAATCGAAAACCAAACCGAAAAGCGAACCAGACCAAATTCCTCAATTTGCTGGGATCGATCGAGTTTTATAACGAGGCCCAAGGGCCCATTTATAACTTTGTTTGAAAACAAATCCTTTTTTACCGTCTTAGGGGGTGTATTGAACTTGATATTTTAGGAGATTTGGTGAGATTTTAATATTTTAGTATTTTGAGAGATTTGAGTGTAACTTTAGGAGAATTGATAATTTGTTAGAGATTTCTAAAGAATTTGAAACTTTATTACTTGTAATTTGGTGAGATTTGGTTATTGAATTTTAGGTGATTTAAGGATATTTTGGAGAAAAAAAATAACATGAACACATGTTTTCTTCACAACCTAAAAAAACCCACCATCAAAACTATAAGGGATGATGGAGACGTACATACTGTACCGATCAATATTAGAGCTTAATGACTTTAGAGAATTTTATAACATCTATCATGCTTACTTACAAACAATACACGACACATTATTCATACTTGTGCTGAACTTTATAACATCTCTCATCCATTTTGGTGCCATCATCAAATATATATATATATATATATAGACATCTCACTACAAATACACTGTTAATCGATTAATCCAATCAAAAAGCTGGTATCATTGTCAAGACAGGATTGACATCATTCCTCACGATCTCAATATCAATATCACTCATCGTCTAAGGCAAAGCTTTCACCTTGGAGAAAGAAAGAGAGTATAGGAGAGAACGTACGGTGTAGAGATAGACGAAGTTTCTGCAGTTGGTTTCAGAATTTTTTTTTTTTTTTTTTGAAATCTTTCAAAATATCACCTTTAAAGGTGTGATTTTGTTACTCATGTATTTCAACTAAAAATGTTTTAAAATGTCTCCCAAAATCACTTACAATCTCATTTTTTAAAAAGTTGTGATATTTTGAATAACAGTGTATTTGTAGTGAGATTTATAAAATATTGATTCAATAACAATAGATTGTGAATGATTTAAGATGATTTCTAAAAATTCCAAATTCAATAACACAGGATTTCAAAAGACTTTTTAAAATCCCTGATTAAATAACAGTGGATATAAAAATACACCAAAATCTTCTAAAATATCAAGTTCAATACACCCTCCTTAGATTGTGTTTTAAGTCCAAACAATTTTATACAGGGTTTGAGGAAACATCTTATGGAGTAGTTTGAACTGACTTTTCTTGACGAACACGATGCGCATAGAGATATCCGTGCCACTTCTCCCGCTGTAAGTTGAAGTTGTTAGCATCAGTTCCTCTTTTTTTCTATCTGAGATTTGATCTTCATTAATATCTGCTGCTTTTTGTAACTTTGCTAATAAAACACATGTCAAAGTTGCATTTCCTTCTCTCAACCAAGAGATGTATTTGTACTTTACAACATCATACTTGGTTCTCTTGTAGAAAATCAAGTTTCAGAGATCCTATGTGAACCGTCAAGAAAAAAGATGAATGAAGGAAGCTATGGGAGCTCTAGCGAGGAGAATCAAGGGAATCGTCGACAGCGTTCAGCGCAATGCTTGGTCTTGGACCTGACACGTCTTTTTAAAATCCATACAGCGACCTGTTGGTGATGCAGGCTCAGCTGTTGATACAAGTCCTGAAGAACTTAAGGATTGGTCTTTGAGTCACTTTAAACATGAACTGCAGAGACTTGAAATAAAATGAGTTAGTAGTTGGTCCTCTGTTCTAGAACCCCCATGTTTGGCCAAATGCTACTACTAGACCGCCACTTTTTGGTTCACTTTCCCAAGTGTTTCCTCTTAATTCACTGAGCTTCTCACGATCACACATTGGTCCTTTTTTAAAACAACACGATTTCAGTTTTCTAAATATGAAAATCCAATTATATTCTTAATTAAGGTTGATAAACATACAAAAAATGTTAGAAAATCAAACTAATTAGTGAATCTGATCATATAGTTATGACTATTACATATCTTCATAAGAATTTACAAAGATATAGGACTTTCTAAAGACGACGTTTTCTACAACTTTTAGCTGTCATCCTATTTGGGAGGGCTTTAAGCAAAACAGTTCCTGACAGAAATATATATGAGCTTTTTTACTAGACTGACTCTTCGGATATTACTTGCAACAAAAAGGGAAAAAAACTCCATCCTATATCAGTTTTACCTTAAAATACTTTAACCAAGATAAAAAAGAAAGAGTATTTACACTAAAGTTATTTTTATAAAAATAAAGAAAAATGCATATGAAGCTAACATCTCTAGAGTAAATATGATTATTTTTGTGACTTTGGTCAGATATTTTGCTTTGCATTACATATTCGATAAAAGAAAAAAAAGAGACTCATAAATTGAAAAAAAAAACTGTACTATAGAGCATTTAACATTGGTTTAAAAATTCGCTTTAGAGATCGTGTTCCTGATATCGAAATACGCATGCATCTATACAAAACGTTATGCTGTCGCTGTTTATAAAATTTGTATATTTGTCGACCACGAATTTAAAATACAAGTATTGAAAGTATCTTTATTGTATGTGTTATGGCCTTGTGGCCTTGTGAGTGAGAGAGAGAGAGAGAGATGGGAGGCATGTGAATGTCACATGAAGTGAATGAGGACGGTGAAGACATAATTATTTTCTCTCATTAGAGCTCTAATGACATGTTCATCAAATCCAACCTAATCATCTTCTAATAATTCACCTCTCTTGTTTTTTATTTTTTATTTTTCATTTTTCATTCATCTACCTATATTGGGTCCTTTCCCACCTAATCTTTTGACTTTCTCAATAGACTCTTTGACTTAATTTTCTTCATAATGATATGTAGGATCCGATCGATCATTATAGTATACTTTTAAGGTTAGTCAGTAATCATTCAAAATCTAATCAAACAAAATTCAAGGAACAAAAAAATATTTGACTCTTTCTTTTTCTAGACCTAGATTGTCTAACGTACATCTCATTTCAAGAGCTAAAAAATTGACGATCTACGGATAAAAATATTTGACTTTGTTTTTTTTTTTAAATACGCAAAATACTGGATACATGTGAAAGCATTATTAGCTTCAAAGATGAACTATAAAAAAAGAAGAAGTGGAAATAAGTCATCAGAATTTTATCATTATGACTTGAATATGTTTGTTCTTTTCGACTTTTCTATCTTTTTCGAATTGCCTTTTTATTTAGCTTTTGTGTTTTTTTTTGTTTACCCCCTACATTTCCACAATCTTTTTCTAATAATAATATCTTCCTCCTTCTTTTCATCATTGCTTTCTTGTCTCCTCTCCTCTTTCACTTTTATTTGTTTATAAATTAAGCTCATATCTCTCTCTGATCTCTCTCTCTCTCTCTCTCTCTCTCTCTCTGTTAAAAGCTAGGGTTTTCTTATGGAGTCCATGTTCATCACTGAAGCTTTTTCTTTTGAGGGGAATGTTGTCTGGCACGAGGCCCTTAACTCAGATCTACTACACTTGATTATATATTTATAAGTACTCTCTTCTTTATTTAATTAGTCTACACATATATGTATGAATGATCTAACGGTTAATGACGTCGGACCAGGCTTCATTCCCCTCAATTACATCGCTTTGATCCTTCCTTCTTCGAGTACATACGCTCGTAATCTGATCAGGTTAGTTTCATTCATATATCTTTTCTATTAGTGGTGATTGGTTAAGCTTCGTTTATCTTCCTTTCTCTAAATTAAATTTCGATATCAACTTCAATTTGTATGGATGATTTCATTAAAAAATTGTGGGTTGTGTTTACTTTGTATGGTTTTGCTAGCTAGGACGTTTTGGGGTATATACTAATTAATTAACTACATGTTGAGGTTGCTAGTTGATTTCTTGGTGTATATATATATATATATATATATATATATATCTGATTCTTACTTGTGTATTCTGCTCAAATTACAAACAAACTAGTGTTACAACATACTTTTTCAAGATCGATTTATATATTAAAACTTATTGTTCAGATTTGAATATTTAGTTTGTGTGTAAAACTACATCTTATTCAGTATTTGTAGTTTTTAAAAAATATAATTAATTTGTCGTTGTTTCTGGTTTCATTCATCCAATGGTGTTTACTTATTTATTGTTATAAGAACCTGGATTATTATGTATGTGGAAAGAATGAGAAAAGAAGAAGCAGAAGAAGGGCTAGTGGCAGTGGGATGATAAGAGAAGTAGATGCTTTGCTTTAGGTGATGCTTACAAAAAATGACTTTTAATACAATGAGTGAATGCTCTTCTTAATTATTGCATTTTTTTTTACTTTATTTTTTTGGGAAACGTATGATTCACAAAGGTGAAACTACAGAATCAATCCTATTTCACTCACTCATATAAAGTTTCGAATGTTTGGTGTCTCCACCGCAAAAAACGAAAAAACAAAAAAAGGGGTATATGATTGTTCTAAATATGACTTTGTAAAAATTGTTTTGATCTTTCTAACTTTTGGGTGAAACTATTCCATTCATGCATGCTTTTTTTGTTGAAACTATACCATTCATGTTATAATCGTTATCTCTCTCTCATTTTCTTTTTCTTTTTGCTTTGCCTATTACTCTTTTCCTATGTGTATATGCGCCTTATAAGATGCGACGAGTGTCATTCTCATGCAAGTGAATACAATGGGGTAATGTGGAATCATATTCGATCTTGAAAAGAAATATATATGCTTAAGTTTTAACTTATAACTATTTCCAAAGGAACGTCATTTACCTAGCAATGGCATATCTCTCCATTTTTGTTTTATTTTCTACAGTATATAGTTAATTTTATTTTTGTAGTCCCAAAGTTTTTGAGGAAAATTACTGACGTACTATGTCGTTCCAGATAGCTGTCCCAATCTATTTTATACTACTTTTTTCGAAACCGTTGAAAGAACAGTAATGCTTGTAAATAGTGATGTTAAAATGGGACTATTGTCCATTTAGACCATGTTCATTTAAGCTTTGTCCATTTTGGATCCGTTTATACTCTATCCGTTTATACCCTGCTTGTTTAGATCCTGTTCCCGTTTAGACCATGCCCATTTATTTGGTCCGTTTAGATCCGTTTAGACCATTTAGACCCGTTTAGTATTACTACAAAAAGATATCACATTTAAAACCCAAAAACGAACCTGGGATTAATCAAAAAAGGCCAAGAACCAAGTTGAAGAACACGAGATAATCGCTTCTCAACGAAACCCAAAAACCCCTCTTCGCAAAATTCGAGACACACACACACAAAAAACAAAATACACCCCTGTGAGTAATTATCAATCAATCTCACAGTCTGATGGGTACAAACCAAACTCCATGGGAAAGAGCAAAAAGAACAGACTTTAATGTGTGGAAGCAGAGCAAATCATAGAACTCACCATGGAATTGTGGAGAAAAATTGGCCGCTAGAGTTATGTCGGAATGGGTTTGGATCCGCCGGAGCTCGGAAGAGAGAGACGAAGTGACACAAAGGAATAAACTTCTAGATTTCAACTTCGTTAATTTTTGAGAAATAAACGGGCTACCCGTTTAGTTTCGGGCATACCTATTACGCCCGCGGGTCTAAAAAGGTACACCCGTTTAAGTGTTTTTTTGTAGTGTTATTAAACGGGCCATGGGCTTAAATTTTTAAAACGGACCCGTTTAAGCCTGCGGGCATCCTGCCCATTTAAACATCACTACTTGTAAATGTGGTCAAAAATAATAATTGAATGTGGTCCGACTGCTGAAGACAAAACAAAGAAGAACACAAAAGTTTGGTGAACCACAACCACACTCTTAATTTGTTGATACTAGAATACAAGATTGTTGATGCGCAACCACTTTCACTTGACTTAAAACAAGTAAGTTAATTAGAGTAGTTGTGTTAAGAATTATCCAACATCCTAAAGAACCTAAAAAAAAGGAAAGAACAATCTGCATTTTTAAAAATGTCCTTGCAAATCAATTTTGACTCGGTATAATTTTTTTTTTCTTCTTATGAGCACATGACATGATCCAGACCATATTGTCAACAATCCATTTATATGAAAACACAATCATTTTGATACTGTCTATGTCTCATCTAAATAGATGGAATGTCATTGTGACACTTTCACTAGAGACATTATAGAACAAAAATTAGACAATGCGATTCGTCTGATAAAAAACCACCCCAACCGAAACGGTGCGTTTTGCTGAGTAGGGCGATTATTGAGCGATTAGGGTTTTGGGGTTTCTTGCTCGCAAAGTCTGCTTGCCGGCGTTGCTAGGCGGCAAGAGGAGGGATGTCGGAGAAGTCTGAGGGTTCGCCGAGGGCTATTAGCCCTAGGATGAAGGCCCGTGGGTTTCCATGGTGCAAAATAAGCAGGTGCTCAAAAAATTTGATATTAGTCTCACGACCTCAGAAGGGAAAACTACAGTTGAGATCCCTAATGAAGTTATCGACAATGTTACACCTCTCTGGGAAGATTCCCTGATCGGAAAATTCTTGGAAACAGCTCCTCATGTCGGAAAGGTCCACGTTATCTTAAACAAAATCTGGAAGCAGAGTGCAGACTATCCATCGATTGATGTTTATGAGGTTAATTCTACAACCTTGAGATTTCGGGTGCGTGACCCTATGGTTAAAGCCAGAATTCTCAAACGAGGTATGTAGAATATTGCTGAGGTACCGATGGTGGTGTCTAAGTGGTCCCCGATCACTGAGAAGGACAAGCCGGAGGAAACATCCATTCCNCTCTGGGAAGATTTCCTGATCGGAAAATTCTTGGAAACAGCTCCTCATGTCGGAAAGGTCCACGTTATCTTAAACAAAATCTGGAAGCAGAGTGCAGACTATCCATCGATTGATGTTTATGAGGTTAATTCTACAACCTTGAGATTTCGGGTGCGTGACCCTATGGTTAAAGCCAGAATTCTCAAACGAGGTATGTAGAATATTGCTGAGGTACCGATGGTGGTGTCTAAGTGGTCCCCGATCACTGAGAAGGACAAGCCGGAGGAAACATCCATTCCCCTTTGGGTTCATTTGAGGAAGGTTCCGATGCATCTATATTCATGGGAAGGGTTAAGTTTCTTAACCAGTGCTGTGGGTGCACCTGTGCGGCTGCATCCTGAAACAGAGGCATGTTCCAATTTTGATGTTGCAAAGATTTTGTTAATGTGGATCTTACAAAGGAGTTGCCCAAACGGATTTGTTTCTCTAAGAATGGTTCAGACTTCTGGGTGGAGTTCAAGTACCCTTGGTTGCCTCCCCGCTGCTCTGCTTGTGAGAAATAGGGCCATTTGGTAGCTAGATGTGTGCACAATAAAGCGAGTGAAGTGTCTGACTCTCCGGAAGAATCTGCTGGGGGTTTCACCAAGAGTGTCGAGCAAGTTACGAAACCGGAGGATGGTGTCGATGCTTCGGTTTCAGATTCAGGTTTGCAAGGAACTGAACAAGCCAACACTGAATCAGTAGCCGTAAATGAATTGGTTATTGCAACAGCAACTACGATAGCAGACTCCCCGGATGAGTGGTCTACTGTTTCTCCTTCAAGGCGAAGCCCTCTTAAGGGCCTTGTAGTGAAGGATGCCCCGCTTTCAATAGTGTCTGTTTCAAAGTTTGCAGTTCTTAGTCTCCCTGAGGAAGGTGACATTAGTGAAGCAGATCACTCTGCACATCAAGAGCATCAAACACATCAGACACAAGCGCCCCAAGAACAATCTACAGACGGGGGAGTGGCCTTGCAGGCTAAGGAAACGACTCATGGTCGAGATGCTCGAGATATCACGTCCAGGAGGGGGGGGGAGGACGACCTCCCTCTGCACGTATTTCACAGAAAAACCAAAACAAAACATCGGAAACTTCAACTCAAGTAACTAAGGATACCCTCCCAGTTACTTTGACGAAGAAGTTTTCCAAACCAACTCAAGAAATGATGAGTTTCTCATGGAATGTGCGTGGTTTCAACAAATCTATCAAACATTCCGTTGTTCGTGCTTGGACTAGTAATAAAGAAATGCAATTTGGTTATTTATTGGAGACTCGGGTCAAGGAGAAGCAAGCAGATCGTATTGCACATTCGGTCTTTACGGATTGGTCTTTCATGTCAAACTATGAGTCTCACCGTTTGGGTCGTATTTGGGTAGTGTGGAGACCTACGGTACGTATGACTCCTGTTTTTAAGAGCGATCAAATCATAACCTGCTTTGTCTTGCTGGAAGGAGAACATGATGATTTTTTTTGTTCTTTCATATACGCAAAAAATACAGTAGAAGAAAGAAGGACTCTATGGACAGACTTGTTGAATCATCATGATTCTAGAATGTTTCAGAACAAGCCATGGTTGGTTATGGGAGATTTCAACGAGATCTTGGATTCAGAGGAGCACTCTCTCTTTACTCATTCACCTACCTTGCTGCCAGGTATGAGAGATTTTCAGGCTGTTGTGAGATATTGTGCGCTATCGGATATGGGATACCATGGCTGTAACGCTCCCGAACCGTTCTATGACCATGCAGGCCATTGGACGGCACCGGAACGTCACTATGGGAACCGCACCTTGGTGGTCCGGTCAAGGGATGGAAGCTGCAGCTTCCCGACCAGTCCTCCTGGACACGACTCCACCCACGGCAGAGACTCGCTTAGGCTTTGCAACCCTCGCGTCCCACGCGCGTTGTGTCGACCCGGACAAGGCCGAGTATCATTTGCAACTTGCCATGCTTTTCCGAAAACCGAAAATATTACTTCAATAGTTTATTACATTGAAAATAAATCATTAAAGCAATATACAAAGATAGTCGGATATTCATTCATGAAAATATAGGGTTTTACAAGGAACACATGGAAACCCTATCCGGTACCCTAATGTTTGCTCCAGCTCTAGACTCACTTAGGCTTCCCTGCAAGACCAAAAATAATATCATGCGTAATCTAAGATTACTCAGTGAGCCTGGGTACCCCTTTCATCCTAATCAGGATTCTACTTCCTAAACCCGACTACCCCAACAGGCAACGGAAATAACAAGGCAAACAAGTCTACAACAAACAAGTTTACACAAACAATATGCAAGACTAGGCTATCAATATGCAAGACGAAGCTATCAACATGCAAGCCAAATGCAAAAAAAACAAGCAAGTCCATCTGCAAGTTAGTCATGCAACCACACACCAACAGAAAATTCTACCAGAGCATACGCAACCGAAACAATAACGGAAGCAAATAAACAACAAACAAGCGAGTGAGGTTAGGTCAACACAACTCAACTGAGATGATATAGACTCGCTAACCACTGAGAAAGATGACTAAAGGAACAAGGACCTCTTGGACACTTTAGACTCTTAACTCCACCACAACACGTAAGGACGACTAGAATAGAACAAGGGACTCTTGAATTATCCTAGACTCCTTCACCTAGGGCCCTTCGATATTTTGTTCCGTCCCTCCACACTACCCATGCTGAAACCTTCCCGGTAACCAGCATGAGCTCCCATGCTGAAACCTCCCCGGTAACCAGCATGAGCTCCCATGCTGAAACCACAAAGGTAACTAGCATGAGATCTACCAAAGTTACATTGCCATGTAACGGTCACGCTAATAGCTAGTTAGCCGTGACGGTGTCTCGCGTAAGTGATTTTCGAGAACTTCTTGCGAGACACACACACACATCTTCGGAACCAGAACTATCGACTACACTTCCTCTAGCTAAGACTCAAGAAACGAATTCAAGAGACTTGGCTAAAAACACTTACTACCACTTCAAGCAAGAAAGTCGAGCCAACAAGCAAGAACATTCATGCGGTAGAACATGCATTAATCAACAAGAACATGAATGAAAATTTAAGGATCTTAAGATTAAACTATATGCATGTAACCAATTAATCTCCTTAACCAAATTACTCACCCATTCGCATGCAAGTCCTTTTTGATTTAAACATGTAAATCCAAATCAAATACGCATGCAACTAATTCGGTTTAATACTTTAAATTCAATTTATCATTCACGCTAACCTCAACTGAATTTAAGCAATAAAAATTGCTATTAACTTCACCCATTTCAATCATGCATGCAACCGATTTATTAAGCAAGACAATGCTAATAAAACAAATCGCTAAGTCTCAACATGCATGCAATTCTTTTAACCAAATTTTAAGTTCTCCAACTTACTTAAAATGCAACCGATTTCCCCCTTGTCCAATATTGGTGAGTCCAACTTATTTATCTGCATTTTTAACTCATTTCGCATGGTGATTCTAACGTGAATCCTACCATGACATGCATGCACCAAACTTACTTTCGCATGGTGATTCTAACTTGAATCCTACCATAATTCGCATGCAACCAATTTAAACCATCTCTACATGCATGCACCCTACATGTCTTACCACAGAACTCACATTTACGCCGACGATGATATCCGGACTTCACTGCACCACCCGATCAGACAACTCTTCCTTGGCGTCAAACAGCTACCCGCTCTTTGCACCCTCTTCGTCCGCAACCACTTTCCAACATGGCTCGAAAACCACTTCTTCCTCTTCAAGGATCTCTCTCTCTTTCTTTCTTGGGAACTCGCCCATTTTTTTTCCTTCTCTTCTCTCTTGCTCACCTTCTCTCTCAATTTTCTCTCCTTACCCCTTTATCACTTTGGGCGAAAATGAGAGGATTTAGGCTCTATTTATAGAGAGTTTTGGGCGGTGAAGGTGGCAAATGCATGAAGCACAATTTTTCTTCTTAGTGCATGTAGTTAAACACTTGGTTATGTCTAACACTAACACTTGGCCACTAACTTCCACTAACTCTTCCCTTGATTTGTTTAATCCTCCACTAACTTCCACTAACTCTTCTTGATTAATTAATCCTTAGTGGAAAATTCCACTTAGATTAATTTTGTGAAAAAAATCACTTAGTGGAAATCCCACTAACTCCACTTTAAATAAAATATTCATCCTCCTTAGTGGGTTCCCTCTCATCCTTACTTCACGACCATATACGTTCGTCATCCACTCGGTGTTCGTCTGGCACGTCCGCCCGTTCGTACGTACGCCCGGTACGGTACATGGTACATGGTACAAGGTACCATCGGTCATCTCTCGGTTCGTCAAGAATTTCTCGGACATTACTTCTGTAATTCCTTTACCTTCCTCCTTTACCTTAATTCCATGTCTTTTGCACGCCCTTGGCCCATGGATTTTTATTTCGAATTTTACTCCTTGGTGTGGGTCACTACAATGGCCCTCTCTTCACTTGGTGTAATAAGAGGGACGAGGGGTTGATTTGTAAGAAGCTGGATCGTGTTCTCATTAATGCTATCTGGCTTCGTCATTTCCCGCGTTCTTACTGTGTTTATGAGGCCGGGGGATGCTCCGACCATCTGCAGAGTCGTATTCAGTTATATTTGGGGTCCCCTGCTGTAAAGAAGCCTTTCAAGTTTGTCAACTCAGTTGCTTCTATGCCAGAGTTCTTGCCTCTCGTTCAGTCCTACTGGGATGAAACAGAGGTTCTGTTCCACTCTACCTCGGCGATATTTAGGTTCTCGAAAAAGCTTAAGGCTTTAAAACAGATCATCAGGGAACTCAGTAGTGCACAGCTAGGAGATTTAGTGAAGAGAACGCAGGTTGCTCATGCAATGTTATGTGTTCAGCAAGAAGCGACTCTCGCTAATCCAAAAATGGATGCAGTTGCGGAGGAAGCAGCAACGTATGAGAAATGGCATCACCTATCCGAGCTTGAGGAGAGTTTCTTAAAGCAGAGGTCGAAGTTACACTGGTTACAAGTTGGTGATCAAAATAATTCCGTGTTTCATAATGCTGTAAAGGCTCGCAAAGCTCACAACGTCATTCGAGAAATCTGTTGTGCGGATGGCTCGATGGCTCCCACTTAAGATGAAATCAAGCAAGAAGCAGCTCGTTTTTTCTCGGATTTCCTTGGTCAGGTTCCAACAGATTATGAGGGCATCTCAGTTGACACACTTCAATCTTTGTTACATTTCCGCTGTAGTGGGGAGAATAGGGAAATGCTGACAAAGGAGGTTTTGGCTGAGGAGGCTAAGCAAGTTCTGTTTTCGATGCCAGCGAACAAGAGTCCTGGGCCTGATGGGTATACAAGTGAGTTCTTTAAAAGTTCTTGGTCAGTCATCGGCAAAGACTTCACGGTGGCGATTCAATCTTTCTTTCAGAAAGGTTTTCTGCCCAAAGGTGTTAATACCACCATACTTGCTTTGATACCTAAGAAAGAAGATGCTCGAGTTATGAAAGATTATCGACCTATATCGTGCTGTAATGTCTTCTACAAAGTAATCTCGAAGATCCTAGCAAACCGGTTAAAAGGCCTTCTCCCTGAGATTATTGTTTCAAATCAGACTGCTTTCGTCAAGGACCGCTTACTAATGGAGAACGTTTTACTTGCGTCTGAACTGGTTAAGAATTATCACCAAGATGACATATATCCTCGATGTGCAATGAAGATTGACATCTCTAAAGCCTTTGACTCGGTGCAATGGCCTTTCTTGCTCAACACATTACATGCTCTAAATTTCCCAGATAAATTCATACACTGGATTCGGTTATGCATATCAACAGCAACTTTTTCCGTCCAAGTGAATGGTGAGCTCACAGGGTTTTTTGGTAGCTCACGGGGCTTAAGACAAGGATGTGCCCTTTCGCCGTATTTGTTCGTAATTTGCATGAATGTTCTCTCCCATTTGATCAACAAAGCAGCGGAAGAGAATAAGTTTGGCTATCATCCCCGATGCCACAACCTCCTCTTAACACATTTGTGTTTTGCAGACGACCTCATGGTCTTTGCAGAAGGCACCAAACGATCAGTCGAAGGAGTCATATCTATCTTCGATGAGTTTGCCAAGATTTCAGGTCTGAAAATTAGTCTCGAGAAATCTACTTTATATATGGCTGGAATATCAGAGCAAGTGCAGGAAGAGATCAGAGGAAATTTCCCATTTGCAGAGGGAATGCTACCGGTACGTTATCTTGGACTGCCTCTTATGACCAAAGCAATGACAAGCACTGATTACTTGCCTCTAATTGAAAAAGTTCGCAAACGGATCAGTACTTGGACGAGCCGTGCACTATCATATGGAGGGCGTCTGCAACTCATACAATCGGTCCTTATGAGCATTGTGAACTTCTGGTCCTCTGCTTTTCGTTTACCGGGCAAGTGTGTAAAGGAAATTGAAGGACTCTGCTCTGCTTTTCTTTGGAGTGGACCAATCCTAAATCCACATAAGGCAAAGGTATCTTGGCACGTTGTTTGTCTTCCCAAAAGTGAGGGTGGTCTGGGTCTCATGCCACTCAAGGAAACCAACACAGTCTATGGACTTAAGCTCATTTGGCGTTTGCTTGCTAAGACGTCGCTGTGGGGACAGTGGGTTCATACAAATCTTATCCGTCAAGAATCCTTTTGGGACTTAAAAGCAACATCTTATAATGGTTCTTGGATGTGGAGGAAGCTACTCAAGCTACGAGGCCTTGCAAAAACTTTTCATCGAGTGGAAATAAAAAACGGCCCGAACACATCGTTCTGGTATGATAGATGGTCTCCCATGGGAACTCTGGCTGATGTTATCGGTCCTAGGGGGTGTATTGATCTAGGGATTCCGAAAACAGCAACAGTGGAGTTAGTGGTTAACACACATCGAAGCAGAAGACATAGACTTCAGATTCTGAACAATGTTGAAACAGAGATTGCAGTAGCAAGATCCAAACGCCGGCCTGATTTGGAGGATGTGAACCTATGGAATTCTAGCACTGGGTTCAAACCGAAATTTTTGACGGGGGACACTTGGAAGCTAATTCGCGTCGACCAACCAGTTTGTGAGTGGGCAAAAGGAGTGTGGTTCTCACAAGCCACACCAAAGTTTGCATTCATAACATGGCTTGGACTGCACAACAAACTCTCTACAGGTGATAGAATGTTGAAATGGAACAGCCATGTGAATTCAGCTTGTGTCTTCTGTCATGATCCGCTGGAAACAAGAAATCACTTATTTTTTCAGTGCCTCTATTCCCATCAAATCTGGACACAGCTCACCTCCGGATTCCTTGGGAGACAGTCAACTTCTGTTTGGGATCAACTTCAACTACTCATCTCAGGATCCTCCCTTGCCAGCCACTCTCTGCTTTTTCTGAGATACTCTTTTCAGACAACCATTCACTCAATATGGAGAGAGCGTAATAACCGTAGACACGGTGAAGACCCAATTTCTGCCCTTCGCCTGCACCGGTTAATCTACAAAACCATTAGAACAGACTTCTGCTACTCTTCCACTCCGGAAACAGGAAATATGCCGACATCCTTGTGTTGTGGTTCTCCAGTAGAACTTAGAACTGGCTGTTCGAAACTCAAAAACTTCTTTGTTCATTAAACTTATAACCATGTTGTAAGAAATAGTTTTTTTGGTGAATAAAATTTTACATTCGTTTAAAAAAAAAAACCACCCCAACGATCATAACTACCGGTAACTATGATCATTGAATTGGCATATATAACACCATCATGAGACGAATTTATATTAAAAAATATTTACAAAACTTGTAAATGCTGTACTCATTATAAAGCATCATTAAGAAATACAAAACAGATATACATATACATTTGTAATGACACGAAAATCTACGTACTTACACGCTTACGTTTCTCCTAACTGCATATTGGAATAAGATATTTGCAAGATTATCATTATCTTTATGTAATAGTTGCTTTTGGTATCTTCTCGAAGATTTAATGCGACGACGTCAATGCAAGGGTTCTTAGGACCCTCTAAGTGAACGCTCAAATCAAAAGATTTTTGTTCTGGCCCAGGACTCCAAGTAGTAAGATATTTTCTTAATCCCCCTTTTGTTGAAACTGAGAACATATTTATAGAGTTTTGGAACCAAATTGACCTACTACGTAATGATTTCTCGACTGAGCCATATATAGCTGTGTACGTTCAGCACGGCTAGCAAATCTAGGACACGATACGGGGACATGTATTGATCTTGACAGATTCTATATAGGTGAATGTTGTATAATTGATGTTGTCTGGTATGATTCAGATACGAAAGCTAAAGCCAGTCAAGAAGCTTCATACAAATTTCGATACTCACATATTACAACCAAAATTCACCGATACTTACTGAATAAATAAAACGTCCCCCAACACTTATTTTTATCGTTAAAAAAAAAAAAATTATTTCTATCAATAATGATGAACTATATATGCATAATTTTTATATCATTTTAGAAATCTTGTTTTTGATCAACGTGTATTCTGACAGCACATATAAGTTGATTTAAAATATAGAAGGTATTTTTTGGTTAATGCATTCAATAGGCTCTCATAGTCGACTATAGACACAGATCGAGACGAGTTGGGGAGTAAACTAAGCCCACGTCTTATATATATTTCACCATCATAGAATATGGTTATGGTCGGTCCATTTCATTTAATCCCTCTCTCTTGTCTCTAGAAATCCTTTAAATTTTTTTTCTTTTCTTTTTATAATTCGTATGTTGTGAATTCTGTATTAATAATCTTTTGAATCCATAGATATGAGATGATTATCACAACTATAAAATTAAAGTACATCTAGCTAGCTAGTGACGAATGATTCTTACAACTAATTCTAGGATCGAAACTACATCTAACTACTTGGTTTGTTATCGAACATTATAATTATAATATTGTTGAGTCCCTATTTGACATGTTGCACTCAAATATCATCAAGAAATCAAAACAAGTTAGAATATTCATGTTGTTCTCTTAACTTGTTGAAAAATAGACTACTTAATCACACACAACCACTCTTAATATTTTTTTCCCATGAACGAAAGAAAAACAATATTTTTATTGAGTATATAACAAAAAAAAATATTTTTAATTATAATATTTTTAAGGAAGAAAAGGTTATATAAATTAAAATCTTGAAAAAGTTACATCTACCCTGCCAAAAAAAAAAAAAAAAAACAGTTTAATAACAAACATTACTTGAATGTTGAATCTGACTGCAATATTTATACACAAAACTAATTTGACCATTAATCACCGAATTCTTTTGTTTCTAACACCGAACAAGCATTAAAGTATTCGATTACAATCACATAAACATAATGTATAAACAAGAAGTGGCTCTACAAGATGCAACACATACTCTAATTTTCGTTTATAAAAAGAAAAATAAAATTAGAGTCTTCACATTTTTTTCTTTGTAAATAAAAAACAAAATCTTCATTGAATAGAAAAGATGTATATCTAACTTTAAAGATAAGAAAATATATACTTTACTTAGTAGAGAAAAAAGAAGAGTCTCATGATATATATAACTATATTCACTTAAGTTGAGTGGGATCTTTGCCAAATGAGCTCAAGCTCTCGAGCAAAGTCTTTTGGTCGGCCGACGACAATGGTGATGTGGTCTTTGTCAGGTATGACGTGGACAGTGGCACGTGGCAATTTGCTCTTGACACTGTAGCTACACTCCACAGGAATGAGCTCGTCCTTGCCACCGTGGAATATGGCGATGTCACAGTCAACGTGGTCACGGACATGGTCCAGATACGAGTCGAGCTTGGCTCCTGACCCGAAGATGATGTTGTGTAATGTGTGAAATGACCCATTATGTGTGTGACATAAGAACCCCTCTATTAAATACGTTCGCATCCTGCAAACACATGATATTTAATTTCGTTATTCAAACTCTTTTTCGCACCTTCTATCAAACGTTCAAATTAATCATATTCCACATATATTTCTACGGTGCAAATTTCATTTTGATAGATACATTAAGTGACCAAAAATTCAAGATGTTTTGTTCTTGTATCTCACTTTATATGGCATATAAACAGTAAAAAGTTATACATATATTTATTAGTATGATATAAAACGCCAAAATGAATTAAATGCATGGGGTCAAATAATGGAGGAGACACGGTCGATATAAGTCGCTTTCTATACGTTTCAAGACAACTTTTTCTATAACATAAAGCTATTATAGATTGCATTCTCAATATCGCCTATTTTAATTCCAAATATAGTAGTATCACATAATTTATGTTAAAACTAATAAAGTTGACCAATCAAAGATTATATAAAAGAAAAAGTTGTGTAAGTTCATCACATATAACAATTCCGAGGCGTCAGTTTCAAGGTATTGAAGAAGATGAGTGGTTGGTTCATTTAAACGCCTAACTGCATGTACGGTGGGTTGATTTTGCTTATTCTACTTTTCAAAATATCGTCGACGTAAATTATCTATTATAATTAGATTGAAACGTAATTAATTAAGGCCAAGTTTGTTATTCCTATTTTCTTAGGTTCCCCATGTATGACAAACATTTGTATGGTATATATATGTACCTGTTTAGGGTGAGAAGGCGGGTGACAAATTCAATCAAGTGATGGTTTTTGATAAGGACGAGGCCAATGGTGCGGCCTAGGTGCTCGTACCAGCTAAGCACTGATGCACCAAACTGCATTGGTGGCCAAACTTCCTTTCGAGCCACTTCCTTCATTATGTATTGGGCTGGTTGGACTCCCTTTGGCACCTTGTAATATGGCTGCCATATTATAACTTCAATTAGTTACCTCTTAAGTCCAAAATATTCATAACTAAAACAAAAGATAGTACTTGGGAAAACAGAACGTCCAGAAAAAAACAATACCAAACTTATTCATTTTTGGTTAGGCTAATATACTATTTTAAATGAATTTCAAACACACGAACCCATATATATAGTATATTTTAAAAGGGTTAAAAAAAAAACCAAAAATTTAAATTTATTTAAGGATATATTAATATCACGTATAAGTGTTGACTTACAGGAGCCAAAAGAGTAAGGGATTTGATAGCTCCTGGATGTTTAACGGCGAGTGCAAGAGCCAAAATGCAGCCTAGGGAGTGAGCGACGATGTGGAACGTTTTGAGTTTGAACTGAGAGATCACCGATTTCTCAATCATCTCTAAATGTTCTCTTAATGTATATAACGAGTCATTTGGCTTAGGACTTCTTCCATAGCCCAAAAGATCGACTGCGATGAACCTATACTTCGATTTGGCCGAATCAGAAAAGTTTGGGAAGAGAGTCTCTGTCCAAAACGCGGATGATGATACGAAACCATGTATAAACACAACGTTGTCTCGGACCTTCTTTTTATCTGCACATACAGTATATCATTTATTTATGTTACATTAATATATCAAAATAAGTCTACTTTTGTGTAACGGGTGGCGACTAGAAAAATATAGTATATTAAATTTTGATACTTCTACGTAACACAAAAAAAAAATATTGGAAGTGGATAAATTAATTTACATGCACAGAAATGAATGTTGGAAGTGGATAAATTAATTTACCTTTGGGTTGTTGAACTTTGACAAACAGAGAATCTCTGTTGGAAGAAGTGAGCCAAGAAGTGCAGAAACTGCAATGACAATCCGACCATCTTGGAGCTGTCGAAGATTTCTCAACCACCGTAGAATTAAAAGTCATTAATCTCTTTTTACTTTTACTAATCTTCTTCTTCTTAGACTCATCGTGATCACAAGATTCCACCACATTGCCTCTCATGATCAAACCCCTATAATTAAAACATTTCACGGACCTCACGAGCTTAGAGAGCCTCGTTAGAAGTGAAGGACCACGTGAGTAGAGCGTGTCCGAGATCTCATCGAAATGGATCTTATTTCTTGTCAATGACACAACCTTTGAGTACTCTCCTCGTTCCGACACTATGATCTTCTCGGTCTTGGCTTTAGCCTCTGGTGGAGAATAGCAGTAGCAAGGTTTCCTCTCTGACTCCAAGAAGTAATCCAAAGTCTTGTACGTAAAACAAAGCAAGAAATCGGCAATGTCGAGGAGGGAGAAGACAAAGAAGCCCACAGTGCGGTTGAGCCACCGTGCAAAGCCCATGATGAAGTTGTGGTGGTGAATGTTGAAGAAGGGGTTTGATTTGAACCTTGGAAATGTGTTAGTGAGAGTGTTATATAAGTTTATGATGATGATGATGAGAGAGAGGGTAATTTATAGCAGATGACAGGTATATGAATTTATTGTTTCATTTAAAATAATTTGCTGTCCAAAGTGATGAAATTGGGTGGAGGTTGAACCTTTTTTTTTTGCAAACCCTAAATTAAATATTTAATTTCATTATACTTTGTCATAATATGTTTATAATTTGGAATGTACTATATTAATTTATGGTTTGAGAGACTTTTGAGGTAAAAGTACCAACAAGAAACTATGCCTCATCACTATATATATGCTTAAGTGTTTTGAATGAAAGAAAACAAGAAAAGTCTTACATTTTGCTTTAATAATCATGTAGAATTTTGTGTTTCATTATCTTTTGGAGATTGTTGTAGATTGGCTGATCTGAAGTAAACAAACATGTAAGAAAAATATGATCGTAGTCAATGTCATTGAAGATCACTTAATTATGAGGTGTCTTCCTATGGACCTCCAAGGCTCCACATACTTCTTCTAGAGCTTGAGTACCAGGATAACTAGAGATAATTAATTACAACATTTGTTTTAAGGGTTCGAAGGTTGAATGTAAAGAATAAGGACAATGACTACTTTCGTATCACTTAAAATTAGAACATAGGTTTAGTGCTTGAGGACCAGGATGAACTGAGACATATAATTGCAACGTCAGTTTATGGGTTCGAAGGTTGAATCTAAAGAGAATTAGGACAATGACTACTTTAATTTGTACCCATCTTGGGAGATGCCTTACATTTTCTATTAAGCTTTACTTTTTTCCACACCTTGTCCTAATTAAGAGCTTTTAGATGAAATTGACATGGAATGACAGTATTCACCATATTGGATTGGATATCTATATGTCACGATTTGATTAGTCTTTACATAAATAAAAAATAATTTTCAACAATATATATATATATATATATATATATGTTGGTAAAGATATTTTAACATTCCCTTAAATATTTTATGTTTTTGATTACTTAATGAAATATGGTAAATCCAATAAATGTAGTAATTTTAATAAATATTTAATTTTTCCATTTTAGTAAATAACTAGATTAAGACCCGTGCTAGAGCACGGATTAAAATTCATTTTATTTATTTTGTATTTTTTTATAAAATATAATTTATGTAATTGTTTTTAAAAGTTTTTTTGGATAAAATATTATACAATAAAATCAAATGCTAAATATGATGACTTGAAAAAACACTTATTTTGTAAGTTTTATATTGTTAATGATTCTAGATAAGTATCCATGCTATAACACTAGTTAAATTTTATTTTATACAAAATTTGTGTATTTTCTATTTTAATATATTATATTAATTTATGTAATGTGAAGTTATTTCAACAATGTATATTCTACCTCATGACTTGAATGCCATTATACGACATAATTTTGTGAATTTGGTTTTTAAAAAGCGAATTTTTATATTATGAACAATTTAATATATTGTTATACTTTTTGTTTTTATATACTTAGTTTTTTGAAATTCTTTCATATTATAGTGACATATTATTTACATTGCTATAACAAACCAATTTTGAGTGTTTATAGTTTCTAACTTTAATATCAAGTTTCAGTATTTTAGAAATTTTTCAAAATAAATTATTTAATTTTTATTATATAAAATAAAATTATAAAATTCAGCAAAAAATATGAAATTGAATTTAAATATTCAAATTTTGACCCGTTACTTAGTAAAGAAATTATTTCAATAGATATTATTTTTAAAGAATAATATTAAGAAAACTTGAATATTTTATAGATTGAATCATTTATATATGTTTTTAAAAATTCAACTTATGGTATATCCAGAAATAAAACTATTTTTTATTATAATAAATGATATGATAATTTATTTGTTTCACAAAATTAGGCTCATATATACACATGAGAGGTGAAGTATAATGATAATTAACAAATTAATATCTTAAGTTAAATATCAAAAGATTTTATTTGATAAATAATTTAATAAAAGAAATTAATATGACAAGTTAGATGATATCAACTGATTCTTTAGAATATTCTCTTTAAGATTTTTGGAAACAATAAATCCAGACTATACAAATAATATAAAACTTAATCTATAACCTATTTGTAATCAACTTATAAAAATTATATAGTTTACAAAAAATTGTTGTGTACTTCCGTTTTATTATATAGGGGATATCTTAAAGATTATATATAGAATCGATTTTTTTGTTTTTAAAAAGCATTCAAATGCCTCCCTGAGTTTATATATTATTAGTGGCATTTTGAAGGTACATGAAGTTTATATATCTGAGTTTTGTTTGAATGTATTGTATTTAGTTGAAACTAATCCACATACAAATAGTAATATGTTAGATATATTGAAAAATATTTATAATATATATATATAAATATAAATTATTTAGTGTTGTTTGAGAAGAAGAAAAAAAATTATAATCATCAATAATAATAATAAAATTTCATAATATTGATTACGTACAATTTTGTAAGAAAAAAAAAACAACTGTTTTTTGAAATCTATAATCATCATGTAAATTTCAAAACAGTCAAGTATATATAGATGCACACAAGAGTGGAATCAATTTTTGTGTTACTCGACCGAACAAGTAACAGTGAATACGTAGAACCATGTGCTATCTTTTGAACAAGTCATGCTATAATAGACGTAAGCAAAAAGAATGGTTCAAAATTGTTAATGTACTGATCAGCTATATTTAACCAAACAAGTCTATTTCAGATGATCTTGAGAAAGTGAAAAAAATGGATTTCATTTATAGATGGTTTCTCAAGCCTAATTTCCATTTCACTTTTCTTCTTCTCTGGCAATCACATTTTCAGGCTGCTCAATCATTTACAAACTTTATTTTTGGAGACTCATTGGTAGATGTTGGAAACAACAACTATATCTTCACATTGTCAAAAGCTGATTCTTCCCCTTATGGCATCGACTTTGGACCTTCCAATGGCCAACCCACGGGAAGATTCACTAATGGTCGGACCATTTCTGATATTGTGGGTATGTATGTTTATTTCAGAATATATATATATATATATGTACATAGATCGAGTATATATTATATATCTTGCACTGCCTAAGTTTATTTAATTCATAAATATTGAAAACGAGTAGTGAGTACTACGTAATTAGAAATAAATGTGCTTGATTTAACGGTTAGTTACAGTATTTAATACGATTTAAGTAAGTATCTAACAGAACAAGACTTTGGTGCACAAGTCAACTATATTGATAAGTTGACTCTTCTTGAAGCATGTAAATGTCATAAGTGGGTTTGATTGGACCGAACAAATTAGTTACGCGTAATTGAAAAATTGTAATGGAGAGAAGTCAAAGGCTAATCACATAAATGCGAGTTTGGTAAGGAGTTCTATTTAATTTTAACAATTTATTAAACCCCTTACTCAGTTGGTCCTTCTTTTCAATCACTTCAAAGTTTTTTTCAGAGTTTTAAGATGATGCCACTCTGTGTTGATAATGCCACTCTGTGTTTAATTGTTTTACACATAACATATAGTTATCATTAATCATAAGATAGAATAATATATAGTTTTATTGGAATAAATTGAAACATTAGGTGAATCGGACTCCTTTCATCACCACCTCTAACCCATTGTAATCTTGTTTTTATTCTTTTTTGCGGAGATTACTCTACCACTAGGTAAAGCTATTGTAATACATTCAGTTCATTTTATATGATATTTACAAGTTAGCAAAAAAATTGAAACATTAGGTGAAGCTTAGGAGCAAAATCTGCACCACCTCCCTATCTTGAACCAGACACTGAGGCTAACTCAATTTTCAATGGAATCAACTATGCTTCTGGTGCGGCTGGAATCTTGGAAGACACTGGAATTTTGTTCGTAAGCTCCTCCACCATCTATTAACTTTAAAAATATATATATTTTACGTATATTACTATTTTATGGAATATATCTTTAAACAAAGCGAAAATGTAATAAAATTCGTGTATACAAGACCAATATTTTCATGATATATAAAATTCTAAAACCACTTTTTCATATGTTATGAAAGGAATGAAAGGAAACCATGTTTACAATTCGAGTTTTACCTATTTCGAAACAGTTTGTAAATAACTCTATTTTCCAATCGATAAATAAGATTATTCAATTTTACGTTTACCACTAATGAATTTTTTTTTCTTTTCTTGACAGATCGGTAGAGTTCCATTGAGAGAACAAGTGAGTTACTTTGAGAAGAGTAGAGATTATATGATAGAAGTGATTGGTGAAAATGGTACAAAAGAGATGTTGAAGAAGGCAATGTTCACAATCACAATTGGGTCAAATGATATATTAAATTATATCTAACCATCTATACCTTTCTTCTCCCAAGACAAGCTCCCCACTGATGTCCTGCAAGATTCCATGGTATTCCATTTGACCACACATCTTAAGGTAATATTTCTCAAAAAAATAGTACATTATATAGATAAATAGCCTACAAATTCGGGCCCCTTGACTAAGTCTTTGAGTGAAACAATTATTATTATGATAATTTGTTATCATCACTTGGGGTCCAACATTTATTTCGTGGTGAAATAATAAAAAATTATCATTGGGGCCATCTTTGCATTCCTGTAAAGTTTCTATAAACTATTTTTGCGCAAAAAATACAAAAGTTTTCATAAGATATTTTTGCAATCTGTACAAGCAAATGCCACACTATTGCTTTTTTTTGTTTGTTACGCTTGATGTGTTTACGTGTACATTTTATAGAAACGTAAACGTAGATACATCCTAAAACGGTTTTCAATTGCGTGTTAACAGCGTTTGCATCAACTAGGAGCTAGGAAGTTCGTGGTGGTTGGAGTAGGCCCACTCGGTTGCATACCATTTGCTCGTGCCTTGAATTTAATACCAGCAGGAAAATGCTCACACCAAGTCAACCAAATTGTCCGAGGCTACAACATGAAGCTTAGAGACTCTTAGGACATTGAACACGGAGTTAAGATCCGGAGATCACAACACTACATTTGTCTACGCTAACTCTTACGACCTTTTCTTGGAACTGGTCCTGAACTATCGACAATTTGGTAAGGATTGGTGTTTTGCCTGATTCTAGTCACTGATTTTATTGATTAGAATCTAATGAAATTGTTTAGAAGGCCTGGAGAACGCAGACAAGCCGTGTTGTGGCGGCTACTTTCCACCATTTACGTGCTTCAAGGGACCGAACCAGAACTCAAGCCAAGCGGCTTGTGAGGACCGCTCCAAGTTTGTCTTTTGGGACACGTATCACCCAACCGAAGCTGCCAATCTCATTGTTGCAAAAGCACTTCTCGATGGTGACCAAACTGTGGCCACACCTTTCAACATTCGTTATCTGAACGATCTTTAATTTACTAAAGCTAATGTTCGTGGTGATTTCATAACCATATAAATATATTCAGTCATATGTCATACACATCAATCAGTAGCTAAAAAGCTATAATCTTCTTAGGAAACATCACAACAAGAAAGAGAGGCTCTACTGATAGACTATTAAGCTTAGTGAAGCTTGTACATTACAAACTGAACCAAACTGAAATAAACAACTAGGACTGAGATAAGTGGACTATAAACCGCATTAAACTTAATACCTTAGTCACCAGCTGAATGTATCCTTAGACTTCCCAATTTTGGTTTTGTACGAACTCTCTATTTCTTCCTGCAGACATTTCATTAACATATCTATCACTCTTACAATAACTGTATCAGAACCCTTTAACATATTTTTCGACATGATCAAGCATCGATTCAAAAAAGTAGAGCAACGAGAGATTTACCTTGCAGGATTTTAGTAGTGGTTCTAGGAATGAGGATCTGAAGTATTTGATTGATTTCCCAAGTAAACTTTTATCTGAATCTGCAGGTGTTAAATAATTGAAACTATTTATACTAGTTAAGTTTAATCCAAAGCAATTCCACATTGATGGTATTTGAGAACATACCATCATCTACATCCATGCTGAGGCCTCCTGCGTTGATTTCTTCTATTAGCTGAAATTCATTAGAAAATGAAACATAAGCTTAAGGAAAACTATCTCTGTGATGAAATAATTCAGATCCACACTCTAATGTATCACATTATCTATTATTTTACCTGTGAAAGAGTTGGAACTGCCAATGGATCAAACTCATCACAGTTATTCGGGTCAATAGGAACACAGACACGACCTGAAAACCAGACAACATTTCTTAAGAATTTGAGCTCACATCCAAATATTGAACTGAGTATGGATATGATTCTTATCAGCTGGTGTGATATAGTAAAAAATCAGTGAAGAGACCTGTTTTGGGATGGACACAGAAGGGTGCCTTAAGCAAATGGTTCATTTGTTTTGAGACCTGAAATCAAAGAAGGCACCATACAACTAAACAGTCACTAAACTTGTCCGGCCTCCATCTTATCAGTTGCTACATCTTATAAAGCAAGGAAATATACCATTATAGCACGGTGGGTTAGTAAAATTGTAGCATAGATTAGAACAAACCTCCAAATCAATTCGAGGATAGGTAAAGGTAAAGACAATTTCTTCTATGCACGTCCGCAGTGATGGAGCCTAAAACATTGGAGACAGGATTGAAGATGAATAAGTCTGGGATTCAAGTTCATTATGCTAACAGCTAAGTTAAAACAACTAAGTCTTTAACATACACGTTTTCAATCATTTAAGAAATTACACACCTTGTTTTTCTTTGACTGAAGCGTTTTTTTAAGCTGCTCCCACCTTAAAAGACTGGTGGCTTCTTCTGATAGTGATGATCTCGCAGAATTCTCCCACTTTCCTCTGAGATCTGATTGGATATCTGTCGTGAAGGTTTAAATTATTGTAAATGGCCAAACTGAGGTAAGGACCTCTCATACGCTGGAAAAATAAATCATCACTCTTCCATACCTTCATCTGTTATCATCCCAAGTATCTTCTCATACTTTTCTTTGCTTGAGAATATACTTTGGTTCGTCTGTAACTCACCCTCAAAGAAATTCTTAAGAAAATCCACATATGATCTCCTGAAAAGCCTAATTGAAATTAGTAACAAAGAAGGTGATTTTGAATTCAGAAAGGAAGAAGTGAAAGATAAACCCATACGCAAGGAACGGATGAAGAGAATGACCCATAAGATCGACTTTCTTGGCATTGTTTTCATTTCCCTGTGTCACAGAAACAATAATTAAACTTAGATAAATTCAAAATGTCAGAAACACCAACAAAATAAACCACAATTTAGCTCTTGAGAACACCACCTTATAAACACGGAAGTACTCAGCAACTGCTGATCTTTGTTCATTAGTCAACCTGCAGGGGATTTAATCATGCAGAATTTCATTCACAGAGCAGAAGATGATATGCGGAAAGTGATTCATAAACCAATCAAAGTGAGAAACTGTTTTGTGGTCTTAGTTTCACCTTCGAGCTTTAGCATCACAAACCCAACAATGAACTCCACGACGTCCACTGAAGACCCAGAGAATATATTTGAAACCAAAGTCCTCTGCAATTGACAAGACCAAAATGGGTGACTATAAGTTCGTGCTATGATAAGACCAAGCAGTTTTTCACATTGACAAAAAACTAGATCAAGCAGTGAACTCCACAAAGATCTTCACGTTACAGGGGCTATAAATATTACAAAAACTCATAGGGATGGAAAATCTCAGGAACACTAGTTGCATCAACTATTTGAAACTTAAGAAAATATTCGTGATACCTCTTAAGGAAGTATCAATGACTTTGATAGCAACTGTCATTAAAGGCCAACACTTGGTGCAAACATCAGCTCCCGAGCAGCAATATCTAACATCATCATAATCTGTTATATCCTGAGCAAAAAAACATATTCAAGTCAAGCAACCACAACAAAATACACAAGAATAAGAAATGCTTGATAAAGAATATTAAAACTCACAATATCAAAGACCAACTCCCTCTCCACTGGAGTAAACAAATTAGTTCCACTGTGTGCATAAGCATGTCTCTTATCAGGCTGAAAAGAACACATTCATAAACCTCAAACGAGTAAGAACGGTTCCTAAAACATAGACAAGGTACCAAATTTGAAGGAAAAAACAGGATTTAGAGCTTACATCAACGCTATACACAGCGCCAATATCAATCTTGTATGGGAAATTAGATTTGATAGCATCTTCCATAGCTGAAGCATTCTTGAAAGACTTGTACCGCAAATAAACATCGTTCTCAAGGGTAAAGGAGAACTCTCTTCTACCGAAGTAGTATTCATCACAACCAGGATGTTTCCCATCTAACAAATTTTAAAAACACAGACAATAGTTCATTACAAGCTTTACAACCAGTTACAAGCTTTCATATGTGAAAGAAACAAGACAAGTACCGTGTCCGTATGAGAGCCATTTGTGAATATCAGAGTAAGGGAATAGATTGCCTGCAAGATGTTATCAGTAGTGTAAGGCAGATAGAATTGATTATATGAAGAGACAACAACAAAAAAAAAAAAAAACTTGCCGTAGTAAATCCGGAGGTAATGAACATTGAACTCGTTTTCGATTTTAGGATTTGGGTCATCAATCATCATATCATCTCCATTGTTATCAATCTCCTCTCTCGTCATCTTCCCCGTACAGTAACAAAAAAAAAGAGTTGCTTTTATTAGTATCTGGGTAACCAAAAAACAAATCGAATTTTTGTAAGTAAGGACATCATAATCGGATTGAATTAAGTTGTGATACCAAATAAAGAGTTAGTAGAGATACAGAACATTAGATTCAGATTGAAATGATTAAGCTTCCGATTTAATTGATTGGAAGAGAAAGAGAAAGCTTACGAATCTTGAAGGTGGTAAAAGGAGAAGCCTGACGGAGAACAATGTCGTCGTCGTCGTCGATTTAGAAATTTGTTGTGGCGTTTGGGAGATTTTTGGAGTGGGCAACTGTGTGTGGACTGTGGGAAACAGCGGGAAAGAAGAAAGCAACTAGGGTAAATTTGGCGGGGAATATTGGAAGAAACAATGGGCCCAAATAGTAGTTATGGGCTTATTTCTTTAGGCCCGTTATATTTGTTGTCGCTTTTCATAATTTTGTTTTGTTTTATTTTCTTACCTAAAAGTGGTAAAGCACACAACCAGAACACCGTTACCGAACATTTACGGTTTAACTTTGATCTTTATTCATTTATTTTTAAACTTTTCACATATATTAAGAAAAAAATTAAACTGATACGAAATACATAACTTTTTTATTAATAAATTTCTATAATTCTAAATCAATAATATTTAATTATTTTCTAAATTTATAATCCATCAGTAATAAATATATAAAATGCAGAAAAAGTTTTTAAAATGTATCTTTTTGTAACAATATTTCCTGTAAATTAAATTAAAAGAAAGAATAGAGAGAGAGCAGTTTCTAATAATTGGGTTAAAAACAGAACATGTAATAATTCAAAAATCCTGTTTTTTTAAGTGATTGATCGATCTATTAATTAGCCCATATGAAGTTTTCATTCAACTCTAACCACCACACATAATTTTGGCTTGTGGACTAAAAATGTTATTAGCAGGAGAATATTCATAGTCAACTAATACTTGTGTTGTACTTCTGAAAAGGTAAATTTTGGAAGTATATATTTTTTTTTCATTTATCAACTTTATATTCTATACTCATAAAACTTCAAAATATAATAGATTTTTCTTATGTATTTTATATCGTTTTATACCTTTTCATAACAACTTCTAGGCTTCTAGCATCTCCAATTGCATATGAAAATCTTGGTTTTCAAAATCTCATCTGATTATTACGTAGATTTTTTATTTTCTTGAGAAGTCTTTGCATGATGAGAGCTAATAAAAAAGTTATAAAATTGATGAACCTGTATAGCAGAACTGTTTTGAAGGACATGGGAAAGAGTATTTCTCAAGAATCTAATCAAGTCAACCAATTTGCTACTATTGTAAATCTTCTGGTTGGTTTCAACATTTAACATGAGTGCCTCTGCTCTCAAAGGAATATCTAGTTTCATATGCCAATCCTGGCCTTTCAATACTATATCTGAACTTGCTATAACTATAGTAAATTAACCAAGAAACTAGTAAATTGATAATGATGCAAAAAAAAAAGAAAGTGATTTGTTTAGTTTGAATGGGGATGTATACTAGCACAAATATGAGAATATTAGAAAAAATGATCTTTTTTAAAACATTTGTCCATCTACACTTTTTTTTGTAGGGTTGGTCATATAGGTTTAAATTTGCTTTTTAATCCAGTTTTGCCCTCATTTTTCAAAAAACGAAAATAAGAAAATATAAATAAATTTTGAAAGTAAATTTATTTCAAAAAATAAGAAAACAAAATAGAAACCTAAGCCTCTAATTCACTGAGAGACTTCTACAAGACTAAAACCTTTTTTTCGTTTTCTCTTTTAGCAAGTCGTGAAAAAAAACTGAACATTGGTGATATCGACGGCGGCGACTGTGGTGACATCTTCGTCTTGTTGTCGCGATTCATCGACGGTGGTGAGTGTTTTTCCCTCCTTTGCTCATCTGGGCGAAGCTTAATTCTTGTTTTGTCCTCTTGTTGATTTGTCTTTCTCTTGTTCTTGTGATTAGTCAATTTTTTTTGTTTCCTCACTTTAATAGGTCAATATCCTTTGCTTCTGTTCACATCATATGAAATTCGTATTCATATTGCAGTGTAAATATTTTAAGTTCTCTCATCTTGTTTTGTTAGTTTTAATCGCTCAATTTCGATGAAAAGTATGAAATTTTAAATGGTCTATTTCTCAATTTTACCAAATCAGGAAAACCAAATTTTCAAGGTTGTTTTTGTTTGTTTAATCTCGATTTCAACCAAGAATTGTATAATTTAAGTAAATTAACAAATTTTCAGTATGAATTTCTCTTGAACATTTATCCATGTTCATCGAATTTGGTTTGTTTAACTGTGGAAATTTTTTGGCATGTTTAACTTTTATCCTTTTGTAATCTCGATTTGAATCCAGAATTGTATTATTATAAGTACAATTAACAACGTTTCAATGATTTTCTTAATAATGTGGTAATGATGAGGATGAAGCTCTCGATTTTCTGATTTTTCACTATTGTATAAGACTTTGAATTCTTGTTTTGCATCTAAATGATTAGTAATCAAGGTTTTTTGTTATTAATTCATAGTTTTAAGAATCTGTATTATATTGTTTTTGAAAATTTGACTCTTTCTATCTCAAGAAATCGAGTAAGAATCTCATATCTTTGTTGATTTTTGTTATGATTTATAAAAAACTCTATTTCAAATTGGAAATGTTGGTTTTTATGATTCATTAGTTTCATAAGGTTATGTAATTTTTTAAAAACTCGATTTCAATTTTTGATCTTCTTAGTTCAGAAAACCTCTCAATTTTTTTTTTCAAATTCCTGTTTGCATCTAAATGATTAGTAGTCATAGTTTTCTTGTTCTTAAATCATACTTTTAGTTGATTTATTTCAGTTGTGGCTAGTTTATACTAATTCATCTTTTACTATATTCGGCAGGAATGGAACAATTGAAGTATCCTAAGCGGCTTATGGAAGATGGAAGTGAGCCACAAGTTGGGCAGATAAATAACTCATGTCGAATGTCTATTTTGAACAAAATCAAGAGCGCATTACCAGAGGAGTATGAGATTGTGAAGGGTGATCCAGTTTTCGCAAGTATTTTTGCATTGTATGAGAATGGTCTTGAGTACTCAGCTCGGTTGATACACAACATAATGTGTAGGCAATTGGTGACTAAGCGAAGACATGAGCTGTGGTTTGTGTTTGGTAAGAAGCCGCTTAGATTCTCGATGGAAGAATTCCATGCAGTTACTGGGCTAAAGTTCAATGATGATTTTAGTGGTGATTCATAGGAATGGACAGATGATAATGGGTTTTGGAGTAAATTGTTGAAGAGAGGTGGTATCATTACCATTCAAAGTTTGATGAAGACCCACCTTGAAGCAGCTCCATCGTGGAGAAAAAAGAAGATAAGATCCAGTTTGTGTATGTTTGTGTAATTGCTGGGTTGGAAGTGGCTAAGGATGAGAAGAAAGCTATACCACATTCATACATCAAGCTGGTAATGGATCTTGAGAAGATTAGGAGTTATCCTTGGGGTCTTGTAACTTTTGACCATTAAGTTAGCTCTATAATGGAAGCAAGAAAGAAACTGAAGAACCCCATAAGTTACATCCTCAATGGTTTCTCATACGCTCTTCAAGTTTGGGTTATGGAAGCCATTCCTGTCATTGGACAACTTATGGGAGAGAAGATTGACAAAGAGATTACA
>NC_025694.1:25066012-25084185 GCF_000633955.1 Camelina sativa | reverse complement strand
TTTTTTTTTTTTTTTTTTTGTATATATTCGAATATGTTGAATTTTTTTTACTAATTGATAAACGAACATGAATATATGTTGAATTGATTTTTTTTTTTTGTTTTCGCAGGATGTTGTTTATGCATACATTTCCTCCACCGGAAACTTTGATGTATTGGAGTCCATTGAATATTTGAGGAGTGATGAAACTGAAGATTGTGAAGTGGACAACTTGGATGCTTTGATCAGACCTGGCTATGATTTTGGAGATCATATTTGGGAGAGTGTCGAAGGATATGGTGTGGAAGATGATAATATTGAGGATGTTGAAGAACAATCTCAGACTGTTGGAGGGGACAATGAAGTTTTGGTTTGTTTGGAGAGTGGTGAGAAGCAAGCTAATACCCCAGAAGTGTCTAGCTTGAAGAAGAGGAAGAAGAAGCAAGTTGATCATGGAGCAGAGACACGCAAAAGGATGGTGCTATCTCAGCGAGCATCAACTTCACATTGTTCTTGTGGAGATGACATGAAGCGGTACTTTAAGGAGTTGATTGACTCTTCTTTCAAGAGCTTCACAGAAACCTTTGGGGAACGATTGCAAACATTGGAGAAAGATGTATCAGATATCAAGGCCTTGATATCCAGACCAGCAGAAATGGATCCTAGTCCAGCAGAAGTGGATCCTAGTCCATCACAAGTGAAGCCCAAAACTTCGGTACGTAAGAAATAGCTCAATGCCTCGTTCGATCTTGTTATATTGTAATCTTATGTGTGGTCTTTCCCTTTTGTTGTATCCTTGTTTGAATGTGTATATTGTAAACAAAAAATAATATTTTTTAACTTATGTGTTGTAAACTTTAACCAAAGCCTTTCATATTTTTTTTTGTCAGGTTGAACTATTTGAATTAGATAATCTGTTTATTGCGCCTCTTGAGATAGACCTTAATGTAGATACACAAGACTACCTAAAGAACACAATAAGACACTTATCTCAAAAGTCTGTTGTGACCGGATTTGAGATCCTACATTGAGTCCCCGAGACGCGGGTAAAGATGAACCGGATGCGATGTTGAATTTCGTTGCTGATGATGTATGGAATGCTTTTGAAGAGTGGAGTAGGCATCTCGAGTACGTGATTCATACATTTTTATATACATGTTATGATTTTTATTGTAACCTTACAATTGTTTTACGTTTACAGAAACATTCAACTGGGTCCAACTTTACTTGATTGAGAATTGTTTGACCGAGTCATGATGGGCCACAAATGGCTTGGAAATGAGGTACGTGTCAATCTTTTTAAATATCATATTTAATATTCTTTAAGTTAGATAAACCTGATTTTAAGTTGGACAAACCTGAGTCTTTAAATATTTTCAGGAAATGGATGCAATGATGTATATATTTCGGGAGCATACATCTTTAGGCCGCCTAAAGTTGGATCGTGTTGGTTTCATGAATTGTCAGTTTAGCATGCACGTAAAAAGAGACTACAATAAGTTTAGATCGGCAGGACGAACCCACGCTTGGAATAAACTTTTGTTAGGCTATGCCAAAGGTGAATTGCCATCTCATGGAAAGACAGGAAAAAGTTGGGTTGTAGATTTGGACAGAATTTATGCACCAGTCTTCATTAACGGTAATCATTGGATCTCAGTTTGTATTAACTTCATCCTAATAACAATTGAAGTCTTCGGTTGTAATCAATACCACAACAGAAGACACGTTGAGCCATTCGCTAATGTCATCCCTCGTCTTGTGAAGGAGATTCACAAAAAGGTTGATGGGAAAGCTCCATTGTTGACTCAATATGAGATCATCGAGGTCCATATGCAATATAAATTAAATCGGTCAAATTGTGATTGTGGAGTTTATGCCCTGAAGTATATCGAGTGTCACATGCGTAATCTACCTTATGATTTGATTGACGATGAAAACATCAAGCATGCTCGTTTGAAGTTGGCAGTTGATCTTTGGATAGCAGCAAAGGATCCTGTGCTAGTGGATCGAATGAAAACTTATGCGCCTCCAGTGTATGCGGCTGAGTTTGTAGACCTTTGCTAATTTTTAAGTGTCTTTACACTTTTATTTTTCATTAGTTATATCGCTTTCATTTTTATTGATATTCTAGTGAATTTTGTGTTATTAATGGTTGATCAATACATAAGGTCTGATTTATTTTTAAATTCCTGAATCACAACGTACACAAACAAACAAACAAACAAGTCTGTATGTGGTGTTATCTTTGAAACAAACAAACAACACAAAAGGTCTTAAACAGTTAAGAAATTCATTGATGGTGAAGTCTACAGACAAGTCTGGTGAAGTCTGTAGACAAGTCTGGTGAAGTCTGTAGACAAGTCTGGTGAAGTCTGGTGAAGGCTGGTGACAAGTCTGGTGAAGTCTGTAGACAAGTCTGGTGAAGTTTGTAGACAAATCTGGTGAAGTCTGCAGACAAGTCTGGTGAAGTCTGGTGAAATTTATGCATTTGTCTATTGAAGTCTGGTGAAGTCTGCAGACAAGTCTGGTGAAATTTATACACTTGTCTATTGAAGTCTGGAGAAGTCTGGTGAAGTCTGTTTTTTACTACAATCCTTACTGGATATGCAATATTTAAATCGTGTATTTCTAATGAATTTTTGTCTTCATATTGGATATGCACAAAAAAATTAAGAAATAAGCTCTAAAATCACATTAAACCAAAGAGATAGTTAATAAATGAAATCTACTAAAAATTCAAAAACATGAATCTAAAGTTGATTCACAAACCATTGTCATATCACGATATCACATGTCGTTCTGTTATGCCCTTCTTTGCCACAGTGCCTACACTTATGTCTCTTTGACCCTTATGAGTTTTGTGAAGATTTTATCTTGTCTTCAGCGGATTCATATCTTCTTTTTCTGCGTGTCCAGGATGTCTTCTTGTTTCAGGTGGTCGAACTTTTGCATCTTCAACATGTTGTGGGACTCGCCATTCTTCTTCAGGAACACCTATTGGATTAATAGTTTCCTCATATTGCAATCTCCATGCGGTAGTGGTATACACATCATCAACATAAGGATATAGATCCTTGCCTATATCAAAAGCTCCTTTTATAGCATGTCTACAAGGGAGTTTTCCTATGCTGAACTTTCCACATGAACAAGTCATTTTTTCTAAGTCAACAATGTAGTCTACTCCATTACCTTTTACCTGCAACATGGATCTGCTCATCGGATAACCGTTCATGAATTTACCTTTTTCTATTCTTCTTGAAATCTTTTTCTCCACCTCAACAGTTAAAAGATCTTTTTGCTTAGCACTTAACTCTCTACTCTCATAAAACCAGCTTGTCATCATTTCTCTGATGCTGTCTAACAAAAGAATTATTGGATACTCTCTGGGTGACCTCAAAGCTGCATTGATTGACTCAGCCGCATTGTTGGTGTTAATGTCATATCTATAACCCAGAAAATGACAGCGAGCCCATTTCTCACATCGGCTTCCTCTAGATAACTTCCAATAGCATGACTAATATTGTTAATTCGCGCAAACTCTTTCTCAAAATCAGCAACTCTATAAGCTTTTGATGCTTTTGCAACCATACCAGCGACACCTCTGCCCTTATTATATGTTATAACATTACTAATCAAGTGGGGGATGCAAATACCATATTTAGCCAATGGGTAGATGTTTCCAATTGATTTAGCAATTGATGTATGTCTATCTGACACAAATGATAAACCTTCTTCATCAGCTATATCCATCTTAAGTTGCATAGAAAACCACTCCCATGAACAATCATTCTCAGAATCAGCAATTCCAAATGCGAATGGTAGACCTCCTTTGTATTTATTCTTCAAAAATGTTCCATCAACTACTATCACTTTCCGCATTGCCTTGTAGAACCCTCTTCTTGATTGACCAAAAGTAATAAATAGATATTTGAATCTTCCATCAAAGTCAATTTCATAATTCGTGAACGTACCAGAATTCGCTTCTTGTAGCATCTGCAAGTATTTTGTAGATTTGCAAAAGCTGCTCAAGCATAGCTTCCACCCTACTACTCTCAGCTGTTTTTGGAGGTGGAGACTGATATGAATTGTTGCCATAGGTCCTTGTGTATCCACTGCTTTGTTGCTGCTTTTGATAGTCAGGTTTGGGAGTGAAACCAGAAGAATTGCCTTGAAAGTTACTGCGTTGGCTGTTTCCACTGTAAGGTCTGTTACCTTGCTGATTTCCAAACTGTTGTCCCTGATTCCCATAGACATAGTTAACATCCTCTTCCTCACGATTTTCTTGATCAGGTTCTGGCTCATATGTCTCAGCTTCAGCAGAAAAGTGAACAGATTTCTTACCCACAAGGAGATTGTACACTGAATCCAGCTTAGCATTAAAAGAAGCTAACTGGTTTGAATCAAACCCTCCATGTAATCTCTTCCGTTCAGCATAAACTCTCTTAGTACTATTGCTGGAGGCCAAGTTTTCAATCAAAGCTTCAACATCTTCTGGAAATCTTGTCTTGAAATTCCCATGACTTGCAGCATCTAAAGCCAACTGATACTCCCAGTCACACCCTCTGAAGAAAATGCTCAGCAATTGAACCCTTGAGAAACCATGGTGTGGGCAGTCCCTCTGATAAGCTTTGAATCTCACCCAAGCGGCCTTGAAAGCTTCATCTGGTCTTTGCTTGAAAGATGACAGCTTTACTCTCAACTTATCTGACATTGCATCATCATAAAAGTAGTTGAGGATGGCTACCTTGACGTCATGCCAATTTGTCAATGATCCAGCTGGTAACTACTTCAACCACTGAGATGCCTCTCCTGCAAGTGAGTAAGGGAAAAGCTTGCAGAAGATGTAATCCTCAATCACTCCATTAGCCTTGATACTGGTTACAAGATCCTCAAAATGCTCTATGTGGTCCAAAGGCTTCTCATTGGGCATGTTAGAGAAAGGTCTTTGCCCAACTAGTTGAAAGTAAGCAGGTTTCAACTCAAAATCATTCCTCTGGAATGGAGGAGGAATAATAGCAGACCGGTTCTCATACACAAAATCAGCCTGGTTGTAGTCAGCAATGGTCCTGATCAAGTCTCGGTTGTGCTCCTGTCTTCGAACTGGATTGTTGACATGGTTTGCAACTCCACGTCTGTCTGCAGGAAGGGGGTGTCGACCGATACCCTGTTGGTGTCGGTCGACACCGTCAGCCTGTTCGTCAACTACCAGAATTTGGTCGTTTCCGACAGCAACTTCAGCAATAATATTCCCTTCTGCATCAAGCTTTTGGCCCTGCTCATTGCACAAGTGGCCCTCTTGATCCCTCAAAGCACCATCCGCATCTGGTCTCAATATGATTGGGTTGACCATCTTGGCTGATTTGGCTGCTTTTGTGTTATCACGCTCTAATTGTCCTAACTCTTGGTTTGTAAGCTTAACAACTGGACCAATAGGATTCTTCCTGGTGTTAGGCTTAGACATGTACCTGAAACACACAAGAGAAAAGATACACTAGCGTATAAGTAGAAAATAAAACAAAAAATTTAGACGAAATACAAAACTCAAATCTAATGGTAGATCAAAGAGTCCCCGACAACGGCGCCAAAATTTGATATGCTCAAATTAACCTTAGAGCTACTCTCTCAAACAAGAGATCAATGCAGTACTTAGGGGTCGAATCCACAGAGACTCAAGATCAAACACAATAAATTATAGAGTTTTTGATATTACGCTAAACAGATTAAATTGTATTAAAAACAAAAGAAGACAATGCAAAATATTAAATCAAGGTGTTGTGAAATCGGGAAATCAAAAGATTAAACCTAGAGAATTTCTCAGGTAATTATTAAGTATTAAATCAATTGATTAATTAGGGTTAATGCAATAAAAATCAGATCTAGAACTCTAAACTTTTCTGTAAAATAATTCAGTTCTCACTGCAATTATTATCTAAATTTAAAACCAGAAAATCCAAATCTCTTTGTAAAATTCTAAGTTAAAAATCAGCTTTAAAAACATGTTTAGATAAGTTCACAAAATCACTAATTCAAATCTGTTTGTAAAAAGTGATTTTGCTCATCAATGCTTTTAATCAGGAAAACAATTATATTCTCATATCAATTAATTTCCCTAAGATAATAATTCTAGGTGATCAATCAAGAACTATTGTGAAGAACAANTTGTAGTCAGCAATGGTCCTGATCAAGTCTCGGTTGTGCTCCTGTCTTCGAACTGGATTGTTGACATGGTTTGCAACTCCACGTCTGTCTGCAGGAAGGGGGTGTCGACCGATACCCTGTTGGTGTCGGTCGACACCGTCAGCCTGTTCGTCAACTACCAGAATTTGGTCGTTTCCGACAGCAACTTCAGCAATAATATTCCCTTCTGCATCAAGCTTTTGGCCCTGCTCATTGCACAAGTGGCCCTCTTGATCCCTCAAAGCACCATCCGCATCTGGTCTCAATATGATTGGGTTGACCATCTTGGCTGATTTGGCTGCTTTTGTGTTATCACGCTCTAATTGTCCTAACTCTTGGTTTGTAAGCTTAACAACTGGACCAATAGGATTCTTCCTGGTGTTAGGCTTAGACATGTACCTGAAACACACAAGAGAAAAGATACACTAGCGTATAAGTAGAAAATAAAACAAAAAATTTAGACGAAATACAAAACTCAAATCTAATGGTAGATCAAAGAGTCCCCGACAACGGCGCCAAAATTTGATATGCTCAAATTAACCTTAGAGCTACTCTCTCAAACAAGAGATCAATGCAGTACTTAGGGGTCGAATCCACAGAGACTCAAGATCAAACACAATAAATTATAGAGTTTTTGATATTACGCTAAACAGATTAAATTGTATTAAAAACAAAAGAAGACAATGCAAAATATTAAATCAAGGTGTTGTGAAATCGGGAAATCAAAAGATTAAACCTAGAGAATTTCTCAGGTAATTATTAAGTATTAAATCAATTGATTAATTAGGGTTAATGCAATAAAAATCAGATCTAGAACTCTAAACTTTTCTGTAAAATAATTCAGTTCTCACTGCAATTATTATCTAAATTTAAAACCAGAAAATCCAAATCTCTTTGTAAAATTCTAAGTTAAAAATCAGCTTTAAAAACATGTTTAGATAAGTTCACAAAATCACTAATTCAAATCTGTTTGTAAAAAGTGATTTTGCTCATCAATGCTTTTAATCAGGAAAACAATTATATTCTCATATCAATTAATTTCCCTAAGATAATAATTCTAGGTGATCAATCAAGAACTATTGTGAAGAACAACCAACGATGAAGATCATAAAAGATTAAGAACCCTAAAAATCACAGATCTAATAAATCATAAAAACCCTATAAAAACCCTAAACCTAACAAGCAAATTACTCAGACATGTTTAATGAAGAACAAATCATTCTGAATAACATGCAATAGATATTAAAAGTAAAAAGAGGGAGTTTAGAAATCTTCTCTACAAAGCAGTTCTGATCTCTTTCTCTCCTAAAAGCTCTCAATATCCATCTCTCAAAAACTTGCTAGAAAATAACTTCCTAAAATAAAACTTAAAGGTTTTTTAAAACCCAAAAATACTATTTATATGTCCTAAAATACGTCAGGGACTTGTGTTGTAATTTAGGAAAATTTTGGGTAAAATTGTAAAACTTCCAATTTCTTCTTTCTCTCGTCGGATAAACATGGGCGTCGACCGATGCTCCTTCGGTGTCGGTCGACGCTGCTACTTTGATTCGATTCCAAGTTCTTTTCCTTCTGTAAAATGCTCCAAAGTCATCCAAATAGCTCAACTTTGCTCTTTTTGTGCCAAATTCCTAAATAACCTGTAAAGACTCAAAAACAATCCTAGAAACAAATGAAAAGACTCAAAAAGCACACTTATATCATGGTTAAAAATCGTAAAACCATGATATATCAACTCCCCCAGACTTAGCCTTTGCTTGCCCTCAAGCAAAACATAATCTTAGACCTATGAAAGAGGTTTGAAAACATAGGAACTCCCTCAACTGCAGACAACTGATCTTCGCACTCTTCATCGCTGATGTTCATATATTTTACCCTGTTTTCCCTTAATATATTCACATCTTTTGCATCTTTTGCTATCCATTTTGACCATTATTGCATAGCTTTAGGACTGTTCTTGCATTAGAGTTTAGTTGCATTGCATTTGCATCTTTTCATGCATAAACAAGTGATTTTGGAGCTTAAGGAGCATGGAAGCAATGCTGAAGAGCAGTGAAGCAATCATGAGGAGAAAGCAAGAGAGCTAAGGCTGAAGAACCAAGGTCTGGAGTCCAACTCGACTGCCCACTCGACTAGACACTCGACCGTGTGCTGAGAGGAACTCGACCGAGTGGGAGGAGCACAAGAGGAGCCAACTCGACCGGTCACTCGACCGAGCACCAGGTCGAGTTGGTCGAGCCGCCTGGCTATTTTGTCTTTTAGCGTTTTTAGGGCTTCCACTACTTTTTCTATATAAGGGCTTGTACCTGCAACCACCAAAGAAGCCAGTTTTTTAGAGAGTCATAAACCTAGTTTTTACCTTTTTGGGAATTATTCCTTTTGCACTTTTATTTTCTTAAGATCTTGTACTTCTTTTAAAAGGAGAAAAAAGACTAAATTCTTCAATATTGTTGGTTTCATAACTTTCAGAATATTGAGAATTTGAGTTTGATTCTTTCTTCAATATTGTAGATCTTTGCTTTATCTATCTAATCATGCAAGTTTCATCATTTTCTGGGTTTATGATTTTGATGTTCATCATGTATGCTTGTGAGTAGTTGCTTAGGATCTTGAGGATGGGTTAGGCTGGGTTGTGTTTGAGGTTTGTTTGATTTGGTCAAGCTTGATTGTTGTAGATCTCTTCTAGGCTAGATGTTCTTAATGCTGATCCTATATCTGAGAGGGTAGGATCTGATTTCAAGCCTCTTAGCATCACACCAATGTCTAAGGAGCATAGATAAGGCTAGATCTAGAGACTATCATTAGGCTTGCTAAGAGATTAGAAGTCTTGTTTGATTTTTGACATATTGCTTAATGCATGCTTGTGTAGATTCTTTACTTTGTGAGAACAAGTCTAGAGATGCATGAGTTTGATTGTTTCTTGCCATGAGAGTGGATTAAACATGTCTTAGAAATATATGTCTAGAGATTAGCTCAAGTTGTTTGAGATTTGTTGACCAAGTTAGATGACCTCAATCATAGTCCAGCCCATGAATCCCTCCTCAAGACCTTCCTTGTTTATTGATTTCTTAGCTTAAATCCTGTTGTTTGATCGTTGTTTGATTCGTTTTGGTATTGCTCTGTTTTTCTTGTGTTGCTCTGTTTTGCGTATTTGTCCAGCTCGACCCTGCACTCGATCAGCACTCGATCGAGTGCTTGCTCGAGTTCCAACCCAGAACTTGTGTTTATGATTTGTGTTTGTCCTGTTTCACCCTAGTTGCATTTCTGTTGCATTCATTTAGTATCATGTTCATTACTTACCTTGCATTAGTTCAATACTTGCATTTCCATAGTTTCTATTTCTGTTTGTCATAATCACTCTGTTCCATTTGCATTTAGCTCCTAGTTCTTGTAGTTTTACTTTCTGCACTTTACATTTCATCATAGGATTGTTAGTGACAAACAACCTTTACATCTGGCTTGACTTAGACTCATATGCACATCTTGATTGTTCACAAACACTCAGATTGGATTGACACCTCTTATACTACAACTGCATAAGGGGAATTGAAACACCCTGCCATCCATTCATTCATAAGTCATCATTCCACACATCATTCATCACCACAACAAAAAATATATGTTTCAATCGCCTTGACTCACAAGAACTTACTTCATATACTTTGTCATTTGAAAATCATCAACATTCCTTACTCAAATCCCACAATCCTCTAGAATCTCTAGTCTCACCATTTTCATCTCATTACATAAATTAAAGCAAATACAGGTGAGTTCTTACCTTGGTGTATCGATCAATGGCATATGGACTCTCTTCAGACCAAGACATTCTTCATACATCTCCTTCCCTCTCCCTTTTCTCACTTTTAATGATTTGTTTTTTTTTTGTTTTTTTTTTTATATTTTTTTTCTAATCAAAGATGTAAGCGAATACCTGGGTCATTGGTAATTTACCTATCCCTCGCTTCCAAGCTTTGTGTGATCAATTGACTCAAGAATAGAATAATGAGGTCATAGGTAATTTACCTACCTCTCTAAACTGATCAAAATCATCTCATCTTTTATTCTTCCTCTTTTTTTTCTGATCTTTCTCTCTTTTTTTTCACAAAACACTGAAGGGAAGAGAGAGGGGAATCATACTTTTAAAAATTGCACTGTCTTGTATGGCCTGAAAAAGAAGTTTAGTCCACTGATTTCCAACCAAAAAGTAAGAGATTAAGTTCGGTTAAAATCCTGATAAAAGTTGACACAACGTTAGTTTAACTAGATATCCTTTGAATAAGGGCTTTCAGGATTGTTGATACAGCTCATAGTCTTTTCCGCACTTCATTTCTGAGGTCAAGCTTAGTCAAGAGTCATTAGAGTGTTAGCCAAAGAACAATAGTCATTAGTTAGAGATCATAATTCCAAATTTTTGAAAAATTTGACTCAGTAAAAACAAAAATCGGTTTTGACACACTAAAAACCCAAAACGAAGTTAGTAGTTAGTACTAACCTCCCCCAGACTTAAGCGACACTGTCCCCGGTGTTTTCAAGCAAGGGAAGGGTAAAGAAACAAAAATTGTGTTGAAAAATTTGAATGAAAAGATGAATTTCCTCGGGTTACCCTATGGTGCCGACCGATGCCAGAGTGGTGTCGATCGACACCCTCGGTGAACAGTGAATTTGGCCGAAAATCCTTAGTTGCAGTTAGTTGTGTTCTTGTGTTGTTGGATCAATCCTTTTGATGTTAGTTCTGTTAAGAAGCACTCACACATAAACACAAGTTAAAAGCAACATGATAGATAGATAATTCATAAGTTCACACAAATTTCAAACACAAACTGACTCAATGCAAGAATAAAAATGACTCAATCCTAAAAAGGGAAAAAAAAACCATGATCAGGGGCTAGCAGAAACATCATCGTCATCAGAGACAGAATCACCAGGTGACCTGCGTCTAGTACGACGCCTAGTACGACCAAGGCAACGGCAACGAGACAATCGAGCAATCGCGTTCCAGATGGCACGCATGGTGGATGTCTGGTACTCCTGGTAGGCGGTAGGACTCATAGTAGCAAAAGGCTGTGGAGGCTCAGGAAAAGGGGGAAAATCAGATGCTGAAGTAGCAGAAGAAGAACCAATCTCAAAATCCCCAGCAGGGTTAGGACCATCTAAGTCCTCAGCAGGTGCAGCAGCGGCAGTAGCCCGTGAAGTCCGATGGCGACGGGAAGGAGGAGCAGTGACAAGGTCAGCAACGGACGGTAGAAAACGCAACTGCTCTGGATCATCTCCAATAGTAGTGAGGTCTTGTCGTGGAAGGCGTATCAGATGCTCTCCAGTCTCATCCCTGAATCTCCACAACAAACCTGGCTTCATCCAGGTTGTACTCCTCATATATTGTTCATCCATGAGAACCCGCTGTGGCAGCATACTGTACCCGTCAGTCGGAACGTTCTTCCACTGAAGAATAGCTGTGATAAGGCTCCCAACATACTCAATCTTGCGGCCGCGACCCAAAAACGGCTTGCTCTGAAGATCAACCAAGTGATGTGCAAAAACAGCCTCATAGTTGGGCGCTGAAGGATCCTGCCGCACAGTCAAATCCAGAATCAATCGTCCAATCCCAATACCCAATAGATAAAGCTCAGCAGCTCTCATCTTGTTAGGCTCCATCTTACACTGAAAATTGGTCCCAATAGCCCGAAGAACGTATCGAAGTGCGGGATGGTGAACATCTGTTTGAACACTCTTCTTAGAGTCATAAACTCCATTTCCTATATAAGACCACAAAACACCAACATCCGAATAGGTCTGAGGCAAAACAGTACCTTCGTAAAAATGTGGCTAGTCAAACACATCACATATCTCTTGCAACCTAATCGTGTACTGTTTTCCCTCAATAAAGAAACACAACCAACCATCTCGTGCCTTTGGTGCCTGGTCATTAGCATAAACAACTCTAACATTAGCCATAAACTGTCTAACTAGATCTGGATAGCAATCGTACTGCTTAGTGCAAATAGTCCCCAGATGTATCTTATCTATCAATCTCATGACCTCATCATAAATTCCAAGTCTACGCAGAAGAGCAGGATCAACAAACTTGGTTGGTTCAATTTCTACTCCTAACCAGTCATTATACAACATTGTCTCATACTCTCTCCAAACATCTAATGGTCTGTTGATAAATTCAGCCTTCTTAAGTTCTGCGAGAGGGTTTTCCCATACCTGTTGAGTTGGGATTGGCTCATTTTCAGATTTGGGCCATGGGAAACGAGATTGGATGGGAGAAGGAAGGGAAAGGTATGGGAGAGTGGAGGGATGACTTGCCGGAGTTGGCGGAGGTGACCGGCGAGCTGATCGGCGAGAGGAGGAAGGTTGGTCGGCGGCAGTTCTGGCCTTCTTTCTCTGCGACATCACTTCAAACCGCGAAATGGACACTGGATCCGGGTAGAAGAGAGAAAATTGAGTGGATTAGGGCTTTGAATCACTCAAAACGGATCGGAAACAAGAGAGTTATGGTGAATTTAAGCTGTTCGGCGGTTCTGTTGCGAATGGGAGGAAGAAGAAAGCTCGAGGGTTTATATCGGGTCTTCCTCGGTTTTAACGGTATCGACCGATGCCCAGTAAGTGGCATCAATCGATGCTACTTCTGTCGGACCCGGCCTAGTGGCAAATTCAGGCCCATTTTCGCAAACCCAAATTCCTTAAACCCATTAAACTTTTCTTCGATCACCTGCGATCCAGTAACGGTGCCGACCGATACCCAGGTGGTATCGATCAATGTTGAGGCTTGATCAATGGTATCTGAAACTTTTTCCTTTGATTTTTTTTTTCTGAAACAATAAAACTCAAAACCACAAATTAATATGTTAGTAATCCTAAAAATTGAAAAAAAATAAAAAAAATGTTTCTACTAATGGTTGCCTCCCACTCAGCGCTTGTTTTAAGTCATTAGCTGGACTTGACAACGGATTAGGCGGGGGGTGCTTCGTCCAGACGCACAATGTGTCCGTCCGGTATCTCTGCTTTCGCCCAATAATGTTTCACCCTTTGGCCATTAACAGTGAACTTCTCTCCTTTGGAATTCAGCAACACAATGGCTCCATATGGTCGAACTTCTTGGACAGTAAAAGGACCAGACCAACGGGAACGGAGTATACCCGGAAATAGCTTCAAGCGAGAATTGTAAAGGAGTACCTGGTCATTAGGCTCAAAGTGCCTAGAGATGATCTTCTTATCATGATATGCCTTGGTTCTCTCCTTGTACAGCTTTGAATTCTCAAATGCATGAAATCTCAGCTCATCCAACTCATTCAACTGCACTAGCCTTCTCTCTGAAGCTGTCTTGGCATCAAAATTCATTAACTTAACTGCCCAAGCTGCCTTGTGCTCTAACTCCACTGGAAGATGTCATTCTTTCCCATAAAGCAGATGAAAAGGTGTGGTGCCAAGTGGTGTTTTATATGCAGTCCTATATGCCCATAGTGCATCATCAAGCTTTGCAGCCCAATCCTTCCTTGTAACACCAACTGTTTTCTCAAGAATCTCCTTAATCTGCCTGTTGGAAACCTCTACTTGCCCACTAGTCTGAGGGTGATATGGAGTAGCCACTCTAAGTTGAACTCCATACTTTTTCAGCAGCTTATCAAACACTTTATTGATAAAGTGCTTACCTCCATCACTGATGACAATTCGAGGCACTCCAAACCTTGAAAAGATAATGGTCTTAAACAGCTTAAGAACCACTGCATAATCATTCTTTGGACATGCAATTGCTTCAACCCACTTGGAGACATAATCAACAGCAAATAGGATGTAATTGTTCTTGTAGGAAGATGGAAACGGTCCCATAAAGTCAATACCCCAACATTCAAACACTTCAACTTCAAGAATGAAGTTTTGTGGCATCTTATTCCTCTTGCTAATCTGACCTTTCCGTTGACAAGCATAGCATCTTGAGACATATTCATGAGCATCTTTGAACATCGTTGGCCACCAGAAGCCTGCTTGGAGGACCTTGGACACTGTTTTGAATGTAGCAAAATGTCCTGCATAGTCAGACCCATGACAATGAAACAAAACATCAGGTACCTCAGTCTCTGCCAAACATCTTCTGTAAACTCCATCACTGCAATGCTTATATAAATAAGGTTCATCCCAATAATATCTCCTAAGCTCTCTCAAGAACCTCTTCTTGTTATAGCCAGTGAATTGCTCTGGTTCTACCTCAGCAGCAAGATAATTGGCAATATCAGCATACCAGGGTGGATTGGAGCTAGCCACAACAGCTAAATCTCCATCATACGACCAGTCTGTCTCTGGAAAGCATGGGTGTCGACCGATGCTATGGTGGTATCAATTGGCACCACCTGCATCCGAGGACAGACACTTGTTTTCATCAGGTGAAGACCATGTATCCACAAAATAGACGTGTTCCTCAGGCAAACAGTCTTGGATTGGCACATCATCATCAATTCTAATCCTAGACAAGTGATCAACAACACAATTCTCAATCCCCTTCTTATCCTTCACTTCAATGTCAAACTCTTGAAGTAAAAGAATCCATCTCAAAAGTCTAGGCTTTGCATCCTTCTTCTGCATTAAATACTTCAAAGCAGCATGATCAGTATGAAATGACTTTGGATCCAACTAGATAAGAACAGAATTTTTCAAAAGCAAACACAACCGCCAACAACTCCTTTTCTGTTGTTGCATAATTTCTTTGTGCATCATCAAGTGTTCTTCTTGCATAGTAAATTGCATGAAGCTTCTTGTCTCTTCTCTGTCCCAGCACTGCTCACACTGCATAGTCACTAGCATCACACATAACTTCAAAAGGGAGATTCCAATCTGGTGGCTGAACAATAGGAGCACTCACAAGTTCTTGCTTAATCCTTTCAAAGGCTATCCTGCACTTATTAGTGAATTCAAACTTGACATCTTTGCACAGCAAAGCAGAAAGTGGTCTAGCAATCTTGCTGAAATCTTGATAAATCTCCTATAGAAACCTGCATGCCCAAGAAAACTCCTTACTGCCTTCACATTCTCTGGCATTTGAAGACTTGTCATCACCTCTATCTTAGCGCAGTCAACTTCAATACCAGCTTCTGAAACCCTTTGACCAAGCACTATACCATCTCTAACCATAAAATGGCACTTCTCCCAATTGAGCACTAAATGCTTCTCCTCACACCTTGCCAACACCTTGCATAGATTTTCTAAAGAGTTCTTGAATGAAGACCCATAAACTGAAAAATCATCCATGAATACCTCCATATAGTCTTCAATCATATCAGTGAAGATAGACATCATGCATCTCTGAAATATCGCAGGAGCATTACAGAGACCAAAGGGCATTCTCCGGTAAGCAAAGGTGCCATAGGGGCAAGTGAAAGTGGTCTTCTCTTGGTCATCAGGATGAATCGAAATTTGGAAAAACTCGGAATAGCCATCCAAAAAGCAGTAGTATGGATGATTGGCTAACCTCTCAAGCATTTGGTCAATGAAGGGCAGCGGGAAGTGATCTTTTCGGGTTGCAGCATTCAGTTTCCTGTAATCTATGCAAATCCGGTGTCCGGTGATTGTCCTTGTAGGGATCAGATCATTCTTGTCATTCTTCACAACTGTGACTCCACCCTTCTTAGGAACAACATGTACTTGACTAATCCAATTGCTATCAGATATTGGATAGATGATCCCAGCATTCAGCAATTTCATGATCTCCTTCTTGACAAAATCTTGCAAATTGGGATTCAGCCTCATCTGATGCTCAATGGATGTCTTAACTCCTTCCTCAAGATGAATCCTATGCATGCACAAGTCTGGAGAAATCCCTGCAATATCATCAAGAGAATAGCCAAGAGCCTTGCGAAACTTGCGTAGCTTGCTTAGCAGTAAAGTGAGCTCTGCATTGTTTAAGGAAGCATTAACTATAACATGATAAGAAGAATTTTCACCCAAGAATGCATACCTTAAACCAGCAGAAAGTGGCCTGAGATCAAGCTTTGGAGCTTTCTCTAAACTCCAATCAGAAAATTTTTCAACTTGTGAAGAAGTACTAACCAATTCCTCTTTAGAAACCAGATTCTTCACTTGTTCATTAGCATCAAGTAGCTTGACATACCCAGCAGCAATGTCATCTAGATGCTCAACCTCTTCTACAGAACTAACCAATGCTCTTTCAAGTGGGTCTTCAGGATGCAGCTCCTTGAATACCTCTTCAGCAAGATTAGACAAAGTGTCAACATAGAATGTCTGACCAGCAATGGTTGGCCTCTTGACTAGCTTGTCCATGTCAAAGCGCATTTGTAGATCACCAATATTAAGCCCAATTTGTCCCTTCTTGACATCAATTATAGCTCCAGCAGTGGCTAAGAATGATCTTCCCAGGATAAGAGGGTCCTTAGGTTCTTCTTCATACTTGAGTACCACAAAATCAGTAGGTATCAAGCATTCACCAATCTTAATTGGAACATCTTCAAGTACACCATCAGGAATGCGAATTGAGAGATCAGCAAGGATAAGAGTGAGCTTGGTAGGCTTGAAGTCTGTCATACCCAGGCGAAGAGCCACTGATCTTGGCATTAAGTTAACACTAGAACCAAGATCACACAAAGATCTAGCAAATCTGTCAGTGAATATAGTGCAATCAAGGATAAAACTACCTGTATCAGGAAGCTTCTCTAGGATCTTGTTCTGGATAATAGCATTGACTTGAGCTGATATCATCATCACTCCTTGCTCAACATTCAAATCCTTAGTCACCATCCTCTTGACATATCTCCTAAGCATTGGAGAAGTCTTTACAGCATCAATCAAAGGTAGCTCAACAGTAAGCTTGTCCATCATTGCCTTGCATTTAGCATCATCTAAATCTTGTTTGGACTTCCCTGGATTCTTGGGAAAAGGAACCTTGGGTTTGTAAACTCTCTCAGCAACTTGTGTGGAAGATGTGTCTTTCTGGGTTTCGGTCTGTGGTTAGTATTGATTGGTACCAAGGTGGCATCGATCGATGCTGACTTCTAGTGTAGAATCCGTGGTTTCGGGTGGACAGGGTGTCGACCTATGCTCTTCAGTGTCGGTCGGCACTAGTTCCGCAGAAACATCCTCATCCTCTTCAACATCAATCAACTCAAGTAGATCATGAGATTGATCCTTTGGGGGTCTAGAATGGAGTTGTTTGCCACTTCTCAAGGTCAATGCATTGCATGAATGCTTGGGATTTGATTCAGTTCTCCCAGGGAAAAATCCCTCTTGCCTTTTGACGGATCCAACTGTTTGTGCAACATGACTTTCTAGCTTCTTGACATGAATATTCAAAGCTTCAAACTTCCCATTAAGATTAGTGTAGACATTGTCAAGCTTCCCATTGAAGGTCACTGCCATCTTTTCTTGACCTTGCAAAAGCTGCTCAAGCATAGCTTCCACCCTACTACTCTCACCTGTTTTTGGAGGTGGAGACTGATATGAATTGTTGCCATAGGTCCTTGTGTATCCACTGCTTTGTTGCTGCTTTTGATAGTTAGGTTTGGGAGTGAAACCAGAAGAATTGCCTTGAAAGTTACTGCGTTGGCTGTTTCCACTGTAAAGTCTGTTACCTTGATGATTTCCAAACCGCTGTCCCTGATTCCCATAGACATAGTTAACATCCTCTTCCTCACGATTTTCTTGATCAGGTTCTGGCTCATATGTCTCAGCTTCAGCAGAAAAGTGAACAGATTTCTTACCCACAAGGAGATTGTGCACTGAATCCAGCTTAGCATTAATAGAAGCTAACTGGTTTGAATCAAACCCTCCATGTAATCTCTTCCACTCAGCATCAACTCTCTTAGTACTATTGCTGGAGGCTAAGTTTTCAATCAAAGTTTCAGCATCTTCTGGAAATCTTGTCTTGAAATTCCCATGACTTGCAGCATCTAAAGCCAACTGATACTCCCAATCACACCCTCTGAAGAAAATGCTCAGCAATTGAACCCTTGAGAAACCATGGTGTGGGCAGTCCCTCTGATAAGCTTTGAATCTCACCCAAGCGGCCT
>NC_025694.1:25027185-25065206 GCF_000633955.1 Camelina sativa | reverse complement strand
CTCTGGAATGGAGGAGGAATAATAGCAGACCGGTTCTCATACACAAGATCAGCCCGGTTGTAGTCAGCAATGGTCCTGATCAAGTCTCGGTTGTTCTCCTGTCTTCGAACCGGATTGTTGACATGGTTTGCAGCTCCACGTCTGTCTGCAGGAAGGGGGTATCGACCGATACCCTATTAGTGTCGATCGACACAGTCGGCCTATTCGTCAACTACCAGAATTTGGTCGTTTCCGACAGCAACTTCAGCAATAATATTCCCTTCTGCATCAAGCTTTTGGCCCTACTCATTGCACAAGTGGCCCTCTTGATCCCTCAAAGCACCATCCGCATCTGGTCTCAATATGATTGGGTTGACCATCTTGGCTGATTTGGCTGCTTTTGTGTTATCACGCTCTAGTTGTCCTAACTCTTGGTTTGTAAGCTTAACAACTGGACCAGTAGGATTCTTCCTGGTGTTAGGCTTAGGCATGTATCTGAAATACAAAACTCAAATCTAATGGTAGATCAAAGAGTCTCCGACAACGGCGCCAAAATTTGATATGCTCAAATTAACCTTAGAGCTACTCTCTCAAACAAGAGATCAATGCAGTACTTAGGGGTCGAATCCACAGAGACTCAAGATCAAACACAATAAATTATAGAGTTTTTGATATTACGCTAAACAGATTAAATTGTATTAAAAACAAAAGAAGACAATGCAAAATATTAAATCAAGGTGTTGTGAAATCAGAAAATCAAAAGATTAAGCCTAGGGAATTTCTCAGGTAATTATGAAGAATTAAATCAATAGATTAATTAGGGTTAATGCAATAAAAATCAGATCTAGAACTCTAAACATTTTGGTAAAATAATTCAGTTCTCACTGCAACTATTATCTAAATTTAAAACCAGAAAATCGAAATCTCTTTGTAAATTTTCAAGTTAAAAATCAGCTTTAAAAACAGGTTTAGATAAATTCACAAAATCACTAATTCAAATCTCTTTGTAAAAAGTGATTTTGCTCATCAATGGTTTTAATCAGGAAAACAATTATATTCTCATATCAATTAATTTCCCTAAGATAATAATTCTAGGTGATCAATCAAGAACTATTGTGAAGAACAACCAAAGATGGAGATCATAAAAGATTAAGAACCCTAAAAATCACAGATCTAATAAATCATAAAAACCCTGTAAAAACCCTAAACCTAACAAGCAAATTACTCAAACATGTATACTGAAGAACAAATAACTCTGAATAACATGCAATAGATATTAAAAGTAAAAAGAGGGAGTTTAGAAATCTTTTCTACAAAGCAGTTCTGATCTCTTTCTCTCCCAAAAGCTCTCAATATTTCTCTCTCAAAAACTTGCTAGAAAATAACTTCCTAAAATAAAACTTAAGGGTTTTCTAAAACCCAAAAACACTATTTATATATCCTAAAACACGTCAGAGACTTGTGTAGTAATTTAGGAAAACTTTAGGTAAAATTGTAAAACTTCCAATTTCTTCTTTCTCTCGTCGGATAAACATGGGCGTCGACCGATGCTCCTTCGGTGTCGGGCGACGCTGCTACTCTGATCCGAGTTCAAGTTCTTTTTCTTCTGTAAAATACTCCAAAGTCATCCAAATAGCTCCACTTTGCTCATTCCGTGCCAAATTCCTAAATAACCTGTAAAGATTCAAAAACAATCCTAGAAGCAAATGAAAAGACTCAAAAAACACACTTATATCATGGTTAAAAACCGTAAAAACCATGATATATCATAGATCTTTCATACATATTTTGTATTTCTTTAGAATAATAAGAAAAAATATTATTCAGAAATATAAATTTAATCCACTTTCTCATCTTACTTTGTATAAGATAAAATTAAAAATAAAAAGACTATTATCGGTTCTTCATTTCATTCCACAATAAATATCATTATGATAATTTTCAAACAAATTAAAAAAAAAATCAGATATCTCCTTGCAAAACAATTTGACAATTGACATTTTCATTACTTTATGATATTAGTTTTATATTTCTTTAACAAAATTTATATTATATATTTAAAATAAAAATGACATCTCTGTTATATAAATTAATATAGTTAATTTTTTTAATCATCTTTTACATCGTTATTAGAAGATTTTTGATCGATTCCTATTGTAATGATAATACAACTACCTCCACGATTATAATGAACATCTCTTACTAACAAAAAATATAGTTCTAGAAAATCATTTATTATGAAAAAAACTATTAAGGATTATAAATTTAAGTTCTTGTTTTTTTCCTTTGTAAACCAAAACCAAAGTGTCAACCAACAAAACTAAATTGACTATTTCCCTAAAAAGACAAACCTTTTCTAAAGGGTTTTTTTTTTTAAAGGTTCAAGGCTAAAAAGGCTTCTATATTAACATTTTAAAGGTTAGTTGGTTGGTTAGATTAGATTTAGTCCTTTAGTTTACATCTATATTAACATTTTTGAAGTACATTTTGTGTTATGCCCTTTTAGTTTTGTTTATTTAAAAAATTATTTACAACATTAACCCCTAAAAAATTTCCAAAACTAACATTAGACCAGATTTTGTTTCCTAAATATTTTACATTTTATTTCAATTAAAAAAATAACAACAATCAATATGGAAATTGAAACTATCATATATTTAACCATACATTATGTTGTGTTTTGAAGATATTCAATATCTGAATCATTCGTAAACAAAGAAAAAAACAATTTGATTCTCATTTTGTTTTACAAAATCTGTGAGCTTTGATTCTTAACGTAAGAAAAACTTCGATTGACAATTATTTAAATATTATAATTAACATAGATAAGCTTAATAAAAATTTTAATTATTACGAATATATAAAATTAAAAAATTCTAAAATACTATATAATGTGGTTATATAGTAGATGAGTTTTAAAGAGAACATGTTGAAATTAATAAAAATATTATTAAATTTGTGTTAACACGGGTTAAGTCCTCATTTAATTATTTATCAACACTACTAATATTAGAATATTTGACATAAAATCAAGTTGATTTAACTAAGATTGTATCAAATAATTAAATAATTAGGAAAAATGTAATTTAATCACAGCGTATAATTACTGATTATGTATTTAGATCCTTTATTTTTTGTTATAATAATTAAAAATCAAAAGAGAATCTTAAACACTAAACAAAACAAACTAAATATAACAAACAAATGGTCATGAAGTGTATTGCGGGTTAAAAAATAATATAAATATTTAGCCGCACAATAACTAGAAAATTTAGTTATTGCTCTATTTACAAAATATTTAATATTTAACAAATATATACAACATAAAATATAAATTATAATAGAAATTATATGTCCGGCGGGTTAAAATCTAGTCGTAAGATATTTAAAATACCAAAGATTCGAAATTTACTTTTCAGACCGTTTAAACTTTAAAGCTAACCGAAGGAGAAAAACGTAAATTAACAATCCGTTCTGTGTTTTTTTTGGCTTTCTTCTTCCCTGTCCTTGGCATTAATTCTCTCACAGCAACTTTGCTTTGCCTCTGTCTCTCTCTCTCTCTCCCTATAGCTGCTAGATCCACTGTGATCCAAATTCATTTTTACTCTCTCTTCTTCTTTAACACTTGCAAAGGCTCTCATCTCTGATATGACGATTTCTCGATCTCCGATCTCTGTTTTTCGTACTCTTCTTCCTCTCTGCTGTTTTGCGTCACCATCTCTCGCTTGGAGCTCCGATTACGTGTTCTGGTATAGTTCCGATGAAGCACAGGACCGCGTTGTTATCGATTTCTGATTTTGGCGCTGTCGGTGACGGAAAAACCTTGAACACCAACGCCTTCAATGCGGCGATTGATCGGATAAGGAACTCCAACAGTAGCAATGGAACGCTTCTGTATGTGCCTCGTGGTGTCTATCTGACTCAGAGCTTCAATCTCACGAGTCACATGACTCTGTACCTCGCCGATGGTGCGGTTATTAAAGCCCTTCAGGTGAGTGATTGATTGTTTTTGCTCGAATTAACCTAGTGATGAACTTGATTCACTGATTATGTTTGGAATTGTTTGTTCTGTAATGATGTTTAGGTTTGTGTGTGTATCATTGTAAAAATGCATTAAGGTTTTGAGTTTTCTTAGGTAGTTATGTTTTAATCTTGTTGTATATTGAAAATTAGCTTCTTGAATCTTGACTATGGTTTCATCTTTGATATTGATATCTCCTATTCAAGAGTCAAAACATTGTAACATTGCTATTTATGATTGTATCTGGGTTTATGTGTTTCTATCATCGAATTGCCTTTATCTGACAAAATGCGTGTTTTGATTATTTTTAGGATATGGAGAATTGGCCTTTAACCGATCCTTTGCCGTCTTATGGAAGAGGACGGGAGCGTCCTGGACGAAGATATATCAGCTTTATCCATGGAGACGGACTCAATGACATTGTTATTACAGGTGAGGTCAGCTTTAGATGTCGAAAATGTATCTTCTGCAATCAGGTTGTTTTGTTGCTGACAATGAGAACCCATTTGGCATTTGCTAGGCAGGAATGGGACGATTGATGGACAAGGAGAACCTTGGTGGTACATGTATAGAAGTGGAACTCTAAAGTTTACAAGACCGGGTCTCATTGAGTTCAAGAACTCAACAAACATCGTCATCTCTCATGTTGCTCTTCAGAACTCCCCTTTCTGGACAGTTCATCCCGTTTATTGCAGGTTTGAAATCTCTCACTTTGTAAGCATCTCTCATGAACTTTTGAATACGCACTTGGTGATTAGTACTTACTGTCTCTTTTCTTACAGTGGTGTTGTTGTTCATCACGTTACCATTCTTGCTCCAACTGATTCCTACAACACCGATGGAATTGATCCAGGTTTTTATCAGTTTCCCTTGCAATTGATCACATTCTTATTTCGTTTCAAATCATGACTGATGTGGTAACTAATTGCCACAGATTCAAGCTCTAACGTCTGTATAGAAGATTCCTACATGTCTACTGGTGATGACCTTGTTGCTGTGAAGAGTGGTTGGGACGAGTATGGCATTGCCTACAACCGTCCAAGCCGAGATATCACCATTCGCCGCATCACCGGATCTTCCCGATTTGCTGGAATAGCCATCGGAAGTGAAACCTCTGGCGGAATCCAAAATATCACGGTGGAAAACATCACTCTGTACAATTCGGGGATCGGCATCCACATCAAGACAAACACTGGCCGAGGAGGAAGCATCCAGGGGATCACAATCTCCGGTGTTTACATGGAAAATGTTCGAACCGGGATTAAGATCTCTGGCGACACCGGAGATCACCCGGACGATAAATTCAACCTGACCGCTCTTCCCGTGGTAAGTGGCATAACGATCAAGAACGTATGGGGAATCAAAGTCGAGCGTGCCGGCATGATCCAGGGATTAAAAGATTCACCTTTCACCAATCTCTGCTTCTCCAATGTTACACTCACCGGAACAAAAAGTCCTCCAACATGGAAATGCTCAGATGTCGTAGGAGCCGCCCACAAGGTCAACCCCACGCCTTGCCCTGAGCTAACCGCAACCACCCAACAAGGTGGTTCCTGTGAAAACCAATCCTAACACTCAAAAGCTAAAGAGACCATGTAGAGTAATGTAAGTTATTGTCATCTTTACAATCAAATCAGTTATTCATTCTATCTTCTTTCATCACCGTTGCCACATATACCTCTGCAATCAACAACACTTGAGACAATCAATCTATATAGACTGGGATCATCAATCTATAGAATAAAAAGTTTTACAAAAACATCTTCTACTGACATTGATATATATGTATATATATATAAACAAAATACATCATCATCATTTTCAGATCATATGAACATAGTGCATGCTATTTATTTGATCATATCTTAGATTCTAACACAAACTCGAGTCTTGGTTGTTCATCTTCTTCATTCAGACCAAATGGTTGAGAAACTTGCGAATCTTTCTCTTGTAATAGTCTCTCTCATCTTCTTCTTTGCGCTTTACCAATTTCACCTTAGCCTTCTTGGACCCATTATCCTCCTCCGACCCGACTAAGATCTTAATCGCCGGGATATCCGCAACGACGACGTCTGTACCTGCCACCTTCTCATCTTCGCCGGACAAAATCATGTCGTTGCCGTAAGAGATCTGAAGGCCTCGTCCCCACCGCAGCTCGTGGCACGGACGGCGTTTGAAAGGTTCCGTCGTCGTTAACGGACGTCTAGGGAAATGACGGTTGATCGGATGGAAATTGACGAAACTTGTGACCTCGTCGGATCCGGGAAGGGTTGGTTTTGAGGAATCTGGGTCGGGTTCGACTGATACAGTGGTTAAGGGTTCGTCGATGATGTCATTTCCCGGCTTGGAGGAAGCGACGGAGAGAGCCAACGTGAACAGAAGAACGGTGACGGTAACGGTAACGCTAACGGGGAGCGGGGCCATTGTTTGTTGTGTGTGAAGAAGGAATTCTGAATTGTGAAGGTATCGATGATAAACGGTGTTAACTATTTATTAACAAAAATTATTTTTCTAAAATGGATAAAAATTGTATTTTGAATAAGTTTGGGCCTGGTTTGGTCTGGAAGCCCAAATCTTAATGGACTGGGCATTATTTATTGGCCCAATTAGTTTGGCGCGAAAAACTCAAATGCTGTATACCCATTTTTTCTTTAGGGGTTTTGAGACTGTTCGTCTGACTGAGATTTCTAGGTTTCTCCATGGCTTCACGGAGGAAAAGAAGAAAGGTGAATCAAGAATCATGTGCTGATAAATCAGAGATTCCATGTTCGCCGGTCGTTGTATTAGCTCACGGTGCCGGTGCTCCCTCTTCTTCCGACTGGATGATTAGGTACTTTTTCTGAGTTTATTCACTCACTCGTGTTTGACTGATTCATACACATATTGGTTTTGAATTTTTCTGTATATTTGTTGGTGGGTTTGCTTTAGATGGAAGGAAATGTTAAAGAAGTCATTAGCAGCTGTTGAAGTGGTCACATTTGACTACCCTTGTAAGTGATTTTTTTTTCTTGGTCTTAATCGTAAGATTTGATAGTCATAGTACAATTAAAAGCATAAAGTGAATGAGGACTTGATGCGTAGATCTTTCTGGTGGGAAAAGAGGAGTTGCACCGAAAGCTGAAAAATTGATTGAGTTTCATTTGGATGTTGTTAAAGAAACTGCTGCTAAATTCCCTGGTCATCCTTTGATATTAGCTGGCAAATCAATGGGTTCTAGGTACCATTTTAGTTTGTCCCCCTCCCACTCACCCACACGTTGTTTTACGTTTCGGTGTTGAGTGTGACCCTTATTATCACTTGCAGAGTAAGCTGTATGGTTTCAGCTTTGAATGAAGATATTACAGTTTCAGCTGTGATTTGTTTAGGATATCCACTTAAGGTTTGCACTTAATGACCATGACTATCCATTTCTTTTCCACCGCAATGTCTGAATGGCCAGTTGTATGGTATACGTTGTGTTCAGGGCGCTAAAGGTGTGATAAGAGACGAGACCTTGCTGGAAATGGGAGTCCCAGTGATGTTTGTGCAGGTATTCTTCTAGGCGTAAGTAACAAAACTCTATTTTTGCACATGAATGATTTAAGGAAATGATTGGATCTTGTTGATTGTCTAAAGGGTAGCAAAGATCCTATGTGTCCTCTGGATAAGCTTGAAGCTGTTTGTAACGAAATGAAAGCTGTTACTGAGCTGCATGTGATTGATGGTGGAGATCACTCCTTCAAGATTGGGAAGAAACACCTTGAAACAAAGGGGTTAACACAAGATGAAGTCGAAGATGTTGCTCTGAATGCAATAGCCGCTTTTGTCTCCAAATCTCTTGCTCAAAGCGCATAATTTGTAATGGTAAACTGCAGTTCTTAGATTTCTTTTTACTACTTCTTTTACACCAAAGTCAGGTGTTTTTGGTTAGTTAATGTAGTTATGAAGTCTCCTTCAACTAAGCATCGATCTTGGCTTTGTGTGATATTTATAAGACTCCTAGTTTCTTCTCAATTGTTGTTTGTTTATGCTTTTGCATTTACATGGTACAATATTGTATAATTTCCCAATTACTTCTGTGCATTTTGAAACAAAATCATAGATTTTTATGACAAAAGAAGCTAAATCACAAATTTTTAATTTTTTTTTTCAAAAACTTATTTGTTAATAGTAATTTGTATTTCAAATGGAATTAATACATTTTAACAAACTTCACGATGAATTTGTTTTAACACAAATTTCCAGTCTTTTTTTTTTTTTCTCATAAGGGATATTTATTAACTTTACCTTCAAATGAAGGAAGAGAAACGACATGTTACAAAGCCGGAGGAGACATTTAACTCCCCGGAATTTTGCCGGCGGAAACAAACCTTCCCCGGTTCTAAGACTGAACACAAAAGTATAACAACAAAGCCGGCAAGGTTCAAATTGACACCTTCCGGATACTAAGCCGACAAGGGTTGAAACCCCTTCGGACATAAGCCGGCAAGTTTTAAGACAACTTCCGGATTCAAAAGATTGATTAACGGAAACAACCATCCGAAAATCAAGATAGAAGATCAAATCTACAACAAAGCTACAAAGATTATCACCTTGCCTCTTACTTCTTCAATTTTCCAGTTAATTTCTGTAACCTGAAGCTTGATTCTGCATCTTCGATAAGCGGACACCATCAGAGCTAAACTTCTGGTCACATAGTCCTCTCTTGATTATGTGGAGACTTCAATAGTGAGATATCTTGGGCTACCAACGATTGGCAAGACGAAGCTTCAAAAGAAGACATTAAAACCGTCGAAAGCTGCCTGGGCCGGTGATGTCAATAATTCAATTGACTGGATCCGGTATGAAGGAGCCAAGAACCATCAGATTTCACCCAGATCTGAAGAATGGTTCGAGTGGATGAAGCTTAGAAAAAGCCGCCTTAACCATAGCACCACCCACAAAAACAATTATGGATGGCCATGGGATGATTGGTTGAAGGCCATGAGAAACACCGGAGAACGTCGGAAGATGAGACATGCAGTACTCTGTAGTCTAACATGAAGCGGATTAGATCTGAAGGCTATGGGAGCCACGGTGAGCCGGCCAACAATGATTATGTGAACCCACCATTACCGGACGAAAGCTGATCATCACCGTCAAAAGAAACCGGCGATATCAGACGGAAGCCCGACTAAACGGGACGGCGAAATCGATTTTGCTTTCTCTCTCTAAATGATGCGAGAGAGAAGAGAAAGAAGCATTTTTTTCTTCCACAAATTTCCAGTCCTCAATTGATTTTTCGAACCAATTAATATATCGACAAATGAATCTCAATAAATTAATAAAATATTATTAACCCAATTCTACAAATTTTAATATAGTTGATTACTAAATTACACTTCACGAATTGGTTTACTTATATCCTCTCAGGTATCTAAATGTTTAAGAAGCGGTAGGCGGTAATTGATCGGTGACATAAGATGACATTTCTTGAAATATTTTACTTAAATCATCTTCTGTGATTTTTTCCAAATTTTTATTAAACCAAGGTACTGTCTTTACTAAAATTTTCAGTCAATGCAAAAAATAATTGTTTTGAAAGACTCATCCAAGTAAGGAGATAAATCTTATGAAAAAACCCTATACCTTAAATCTTTTTTGCTCCTTTTATATAAATATACACCTCTACTAATTTTAAATATAATCATAATTAAATCTATTCGCTCCGCCTCTTATTTAGTCTTACCCTTGTCTTGCAAAACAACCAAAAGATATGGCAACGGCGTTCGAGAAAAGCTCTCAATAATCTTCGACACGAGGTATCAGTACTTTACTCAAAAGAGATAAAAATCTCATGTCATCTAACTCCTTCAAATTCTCAAATTAAAACATAATCTTAATTAAATCTATTTTCTCTACCTCTTATATTTTCTTGCTTGTATTTTGCAAAACAACCAAAAGATATAGCGAAAACATTCGAGAAAAGTACTCAATAATCTCGAAAAGGGATATCGGTACTTGACTTAAAAAAGATAAAAATCGCATATTATCGAACTTCTTTAAATTCTCAAATTAAATTATTTGTTTTTGTTTTCTGGGTTATGGATAGGATCGAGCATATATTAGATAGTAGATACCTTGTAATTTTGATATACCTGGGTTTGGATCTGTCGGATCCGTGAAACAATTACCGAGATTCAGATCTGCAAATATCCACGGGTATCCAGATCCACACAAAAGTAGCTACAAATCTTGTAATTATTTTTTAAAATAAAAACTAATAAAACAATATTTTAAAACATTTTAAAAATATTTAAGACATATTTCTTCTTAAAAATACGCATGGGTTTTCAAGATATAGTTTATGTGTTTGTGATATGTCATATTTTAAGCATTTCTACTATTTTGATTCAATATACATAATTTGCATATAAATAATTGAACTATTTTTATATAAAAGCGGATCTGATCCAGTTATGTATATCGTAATTTTAAATCTATATAACCGAATCCGGATCTATGAGCTCCAAATACCTTATTTTTTTGCAATCGGATTTCAGATCTGTTTTTTCTATTATATCATATTTTTGGGTACAGATTATATCATATTTTGTCTAAAACATTTTTATCATGTAAAAATAATTTGATCATTCCATCCTAGTTTGTGGTTGTGGTTGATCATCTAAGCATTTAAAAAAAAAAATTTTTGTCAAAAATTATATTTTATTTAATACGTAAGAGCATCTTTATTGGTGATAGAATCGGAGTGTCTTTATTTACATTTAAAAAATTAATGATGAATTGTAATAAAATGAAAACCAATTAAAAATTGACATGTGGATAGGAAGTGTCTTAAGAGATGGTTTTATGTCTTCCTAATCACTCATTTCTTCTCTCTTTATGGGAGTCTTAAATTTCTATTAAAACTATTGCTTTAAGACACCTATAGTATAAGCAATGGAGACGGTCTAAAAAAGCAAAACTTAACATACGAAAATTCTTAACTGATATTACGTACAGTGGTATTGTTTGTGACCTCACTGTAAGTGTTGATTGGTGTGTCAGAAAATGGAATCGGAAAATAAGGATAGGATCAGTGATTTACCAGACGCACTGATATGTCACATCTTATCCTTTCTTCCAACAAAAGAAGCTGTTTCCACTTCTGTTCTTGCCAAAAAGTGGAGGCCTCTGTTTGTTGATGTACCAAGTCTTGACATAGATGACTCCAACTGTCGCAAACCTCCAATGAGTTACGAAGAAAAGAGAACGAATGGTGCAAGTTTTATGCGTTTTGTGGATCGTGTATTGGCTCTGCAAGGGAATGCTCCAATCAAGAGATTCCAACTTGTAGGTAGTGATGTTGTCAGTGAACTGTGGGTGCTGGATTGGGTACCGAAAGTGTTGAGACGTGGTGTATCAGATATTCATCTAAACATGTCTTCGCATTGGGAAAATTTTGAGTCCCCGAAATTTAATCCTCTGCCTCCAGAGATGTTTGTAAGCAAGACACTGGTTAGGCTGACAATCATATTTGAACGTGGCGTCAACATTAGTGTGAAAGGTGATGTTTCTCTTCCGAAGCTTAAGACTCTCCATCTTAACTATTTCAAGATAACAACGAGTATGTTTAACAAGCTTCTCTCTGGCTGTCATTCGCTCGAAGAATTAGTGCTGACTAATTTGATGTGGGCTAAGTCTTTGAAACATGATGTTGTGTTCATATCTATCCCAACCCTCAAGAGACTCAAATTTTGTCGCTATGAACAATATGATGATGCTAACAAAACCGTGTCCTTGTCATTTGATAATCCAAATCTGGTCTACATGGAGTATATTGATACTATTATTGATAGGTATCAACAAGTGAGTTTTGGTTCGCTTGTTGAAGCTACTATCGGACTTCGACTTACACCAGACGAGTCCTATTTCCAATGGTATGAATGTGAGAATTATTTGAAATCCAGTGAAAAGTCTAATGTAACAAATTTTCTCAACGGAATACTCAATGTCAAGATCCTCCACTTGACTCCTGACATGCTTCAGGTCAGTCCCATCCATCTTTCTCTTGGTCTTTTTTTTTCTAATATAATGCCTACTCAGAAATAAAACCAATATATATAAGGCTTGAGTTGATTTGTTTTTCTATTTTGTTTTTTTTTCAGGTACTTGGTTGCTGCCGTGATACAATACCAATATTCAACAACCTCACTCGTTTAACTATCGAGACTAAACCAGAAACCGAAGTACTATGGAAACCATTGCCAGCTTTACTCAAGAGTTGTCCAAATCTAGTAACCCTCGTCTTCAAAGTACCATATACACAATCCTTTATATCAACAACCATGCCACGTTGCTCAACACACACTTAGATTTTAAAACTATTTCCTTTTTTTTTTTTTTCAGGGACTGCATCATATATCCACAGATAGATGTAAGGATGAGGACGGGTGCTTATGCAAGTATTTCATTGAGTATACGAAAGTGGTCGATCGTACTTGCCTGTCATCAAGTCCGGTCAAAGTTATAGAGATACTTAACTTTGGTGAAATTCTTGATGACAATGATGACGACGACGATGATGATGATGAAAATGGTGGACTTGTTCATTGCTTAAGGGAGAAGATAGAGCATGTCAAGTACTTCCTAGAGAATATGCCGAATCTTGAGCAAGTGAGAATGCGCTTTCTTTCATCAAATGAAGAAGATGTAATGATGAAAGTATTCAAGAAACTTCAGAATCTTCCCAAAGTAGCTTCACCCAACTGCAAAATCCAAGTATTCTCTGATAACCTCAGCCTATCATATTATACTTCCGACTAAATGGGCCGTGGTCCTTGTCTTTAGAAGATCCTTTTTTTCAAGCTACAAGTTTGTGTAGTTGCTGAATGATCCTATGATTCTCTTTGCTTATGCCGTTTGTTTCTTTATTTGACAACTCTCTTTTCTTTTCTCTCTCTCTTTTTTTTTTTTTGTTTTGGTTTTATTTCCCTTAAAGACTCTTGTGTTTAATATATGGTTTCCCCTTTTGGCTTATGGTAATATCATCTTTTGTTTTGACTATATATTTTCTGCGTGTATGTTGAAAAAAGTTAGCAATCCAGATGATAGACTAGATTTGCTTTGACTTGACCATCCACTATATATCTTTCAACTCCGAATGGTTAATGCCGTCAAATTTTGTGGCAGCATTTACATGATATTTTTTCTTTTGCAATGAGTTTTATTTTCTGAGTGTTTCTTTTGCTCATTCCTCTGTCTGTAGTCGAGCTCTCTGATCTGAAATTAACTATATATATATATATATATATATATCTTATATGTAATGTATGTGTAATGACTAATGTGTTAGCCACTTAGACGTCTAAGACGTCCCAAGTGTTTCTTTGAAGTTGTATTTTATTTTGCTTGCATTTGCATGGTACAATCATGTGTGCGTTGTAGATGAAATCAGAAAATTTTAATTATTTTTTTCTTTCAAAGATGTTTGTTAATCGTAAATCTCAAATGCAACTGAATATATTTGAAAAGTTTTAAATAAAAAAATAATACAATAAATAAGAACCATATTTTGAACTATTTATGTATTTTGCAGAGTTCTGTTTTATAATCTGCTTATAAACTTTCACAATTAATATATAGCAAATTAAAAGTGTTTTTTTTTTGGTAAGTAACATTTTGAAAGTTGTAGTGGAGATCTCATTAAGTTAGTAATTACTATGGTCACATTACTGTTCATATAAATTTATTTAATTTAAAATTATATTGAAAGGTGAATTGTGGTACTTTTTGTTTTTGGAGTCACATTACTGTTCATATAAATTGATTTATTTGTGTCACTCTTGAGAGATAAATGTGGAGACTTGAGAGTTGACACACAAAGAGAAAGCCAAACGTCGTCACTTGTCTCTACGATAAGAAACCTCACAGAGCAACCCTAGTAAGTTTTCTCCATTTTCTTCTTATGATTTAACTGTTCATGACTGATTTACCTTCAACGATTTTAGTTTTGTGGATACTTGTTGTTTCGTAGCTTTCTTCCTTTTGTTCTCGGTTGAAACTTGGAATCTATTTCTTACCGGAGTGTCATGTATTTTGTTCAGGTTGTAACTAGTAAGTAGTGTCTCTGTCACAAAATGAAAAATGAAAAGAACAAAATTGGTGGTTGTAGAGATATAATCAGCGGTTTACCAGACGCAATGATTTGTCACATCTTAACCTTTCTTCCAACTAAAGAAGCCGCCTCAACTAGTGTTCTTGCCAAAAGATGGAAGCTTTTGCTTGCTTTTGTACCAAATCTTGAGTTTGATGACTCCATCCATCTCCATTCTCCTCCAGAAAGTAAGAGTTTTATGGATTTTGTGGATAGTGTGTTGGCTTTGCAAGCGAATGCTCCGTTGAGAAGATTCCACCTCAAGTGTAAAAATGTCATCGATGAATATAAGGTGTTGGATTGGATAACCAAAGTGTTGAAACGTGGTGTGCTAGATATCGATCTATACGTTCCGACTTCTTGGGATGGTATGGACTCTTTTTATACCCTGCCACCAGGTATCTTTGTGAGCAAGACATTGGTTAGGCTGAAGATACAGTTTGAGGATGGTGTCAGCATTAAGGTGAAACGTGGTGTTTCTCTTCCGAATCTTAAGACACTACATCTTGATTATTTTCGGATCGATACACGTTTGTTTAACAAGCTTCTTTCTGGATGTCACGCTCTCGAAGAACTAGTGCTGGTTGATTTGATGTGGGACGATCCTTGGGTTAGTGTAGAACCTTTCTCCGTGACCGTGTCTATCCCAACCCTCAAGAGAATGAAGTTTTGTCGTTCCAAAAGATTTGATGAAGATAATGACTACGTGTCACTGTCACTTGATAATCCAAATCTGGTCTATCTAGAATATTCTGATACTATTTCTGACAAGTATCAACAAGTGAGCTTTGGTTCGCTTGTTGAAGCTAGTCTCGGACTTCGAGTGACATCTGATCAGATCTATAAGCCATTGTATATGACAGACTCTTTTCTGGAATCCAAGGACAAGATTAATGTCACAAATCTTCTCACCGGAATATGCAATGTCAAGATCCTCTACTTGTCTAATGACACTCTTGAGGTCAGTCCCATCTTTTTGTTCGTTACTTACTCTTGTTATGGCTTGAGTTGATTTGATATTTGTTGTTTTTTTTCAGGTACTTGGTGGCTGCCGTGATACAATACCGGTATTCAACAACCTGATTCGGTTAACTATTAAGACCGCACCAGATGTGGGATGGAAATCATTGCCAGCCCTACTCAAGAATTGTCCACATCTAGAAACCCTTGTCTTCGAAGTACAACCTTTTACATCAACAGCTGCCATGTTTTTTAAGACACACTTAGGTTTTTGAAATTAACTGATTTCTTTATATATAATTCAGGGACTACATCACAAAGTTACAAATAGATGTGTCGACGAGGATGGGTGCTTGTGCAAATATCGTAGTGGGCGGGAGACTCGTTCTTGCTTGTCATCAAGCCCGGTGAAGGTTATAAAGATAATGAAGTTTGGTGAAATATATGATGATGATGAGGATGACGAGGATGAGGATGAGGATGAGGATGAGGAGGTTGATGATGATGTTGATGAGGATGAGGATGAGGATGAAGATGGTGAATCTTGTGATGAAATTGATGAAGGCATAGAAGAGCAGGTAGAACAAGTCAGGAAATTCATAGAGACAATGCCGGATCTTGAACAAGTTATACTGTACTACAATACACCTCATGATAAAGATGTGATGGAATTATTCAAGCAACTTCACCAGCTTCCGGCAGTGGCATCAGCCCAATGCACTGTCCAAATTATCTCAGATAACCTCAGCTTATCTTCTACTTTGTCGAGTACTAAACGGAGGTACTCTTCTTGATAAGATCCTTATTTCTTGATATATGTCTCAGGCTTTAAGAATATCTAAACTCTATTCAAGATTCTCTTGTTTTTTTTTTTTTTTTTTAAGATTCTCTTGTTTGTTCGTTCTTCCTTTAATGACTTGTGTTTAATGCTTTCTCGTTTTGAGTACTGAGGAAGGTGATCATCTTTTGTTTGTCTTCTCTTTCTTCTATAGTTTGTTGAAGAATCTTAGTATTTGCTCACTGTTCTCTTCTTGAAATGGATCACAGTTTGTTGATGATAATAGTGAGTGAACGTTGCTATATATGTCGTGTCCATAATCTTGATTTGTAGGTCAAAGTTGACATACCATTCTCAAGCATTATTGTTTTTACGTAACACTGTTCTCATCTTGAATGTGAAATAGTTAATGGTTTGAGACTTTTAGTACAAAATTCTTAGCATTTGTAAAAATAATGATATACTGTACAGTCCTCCTCAAGAGCGAAAATCACACTAAACCTGTAAACCACATTGCTCACTGATGAGTTCCACTGCTTGTGTTTTTTTTGTGAAAATGAAAAGAAGAAAAAATAATCACATTTTTTTTTTTGTAAAAATATATGAAAAAAATATTTGTAAAATTATAAACATCAAATGATAATGATTAATACATTTTCGAAAGTTTTGAAATACATTAAAATAAATATTTGTATTTTGTAGATCCATTTAGAAGAAAAAAAAAAACAATTTAAATTTGCTTATGTATAGGAGTAATTAGCGTAAGCACAACCCACTCATCATATAAAAATAATCTCTCCTCCAAGTTTCGACTCATGAGAAAAAAAATGCGACTTTTTTTAATTTCGTCGACCGATTTCAAAAAGAAAGAAACCCTAACTTTTCGCCTTCTCGTTACCATTTTGGGCTATAAAAGAAAGAGAAACCTCAAGAAAACTCAACCGTTGGGCTCTGCTTTGGTACTCAAGTAAGTTTTCTCCATTTTCTTCGCTGCACTTGTAGTGTACATCTCCAAAGATCTGGTTTTTTAAATTTTCGTGGGTACTTGCTGATTTTACAAAAAGGATTCGCCTTTTCTGTATCTAGTCTTCTTGTTCAGGTTGTAACTTGTAAGTAAGTAATGGATCTCTCTGTGATATGATAAACTGAAATCGATATGTTTGCCCATTTACGTCGTATGATCCCTCAGTGTATTTATTGTATGTGTGTTCCTATTTTGTCTCCAGCGATTTGCTTCTGTGGGTACAAAAAGGCGCCTTTTGTATAATATCTCCAAAGATTTGGTTTTTCTTTCATGGGTCTTGCTGATTTTACAAAAAGGCGAATCCTTTTGTATCTCTCTGTATTAGCCTTTTTGTTCAGGTTGTAGGTAATGGATCTCTCTGTGATATTCTGAAACTTAGATAAGAATCGTTTGCCCAATTTACGTCTTCTGATCTCACACTGTGTAATGTATGTATGTTTGTATATTGTCTCCAACGATTTGGTTTTGTGGGTACTTGCTATTTCTTGGTCTTTATTTGTGTTTTTTGTTCTCAGTTAGTATATATCTTAACGAAATTGGAATCCTTTTGTTTCGATTTCTCTACTTATGGGTGTGTGTCTTTTGTTTTCAGGTTGTAACTGTTGATCAGTGTCTGTTTCAATATGAAATCGAGAAAGAAGGTCGTTGGTGGTTCCAGAGATAGAATCAGCAGTTTACCGGACGCACTGATTTGTCACATCCTAAGCTTTCTTCCCACAAAAGAAGCTGCTTCAACTACTGTTCTTGCCAAGAGATGGAAGCCTCTGCTTGCTTTTGTACCAAATCTTGACTTTGACGACTCTTTCTGTTTCCATCCTCCAAGTACTTATGAAGGAGTGAGAAACAGTTCTAAAAGTTTTATGCAGTTCGTGGATGGTGTATTGGCTTTGCAAGCGAAGGCCAAAGCTCCGTTGAACAGATTCCATGTGAAGTGTAAACATGCTGTTGATCAATACTCGGTGCTTGATTGGATACCTAAAGTGTTGAAACGTGGTGTGCTAGATATTGATCTTTGCATCCCTTCGTCTAGCGGTTTTTGTGAAAACTCGAGCTTTTATCCTCTGCCTTCTAAGATCTTTGAGAGCAAGACATTGGTTAGGCTGAAGATACAGTTTAAAGATGGCGTCAACATTCATGTGAAACGTGGTGTTTCCCTTCCGAAGCTTAAGACTCTCCATCTTGATTATATCCAGATAGAAACGAGGACGTTTAACAAGCTTCTCTCTGGCTGTCACGCGCTTGAAGAATTAGTGCTGGTTAATTTGATGTGGGATGAGTCTGAAGAACCTGAACCTTGCCCTGTGACTTTGTCTATCCCAACCCTCAAGAGACTAAAGTTTTGCCGTTCTAAAGATTTCTTTGAGGCTGATTTCCATGAGTATGGAGACTATGATGAGGAAAAAGAGGGAGTGTCATTGTCGTTTGATAATCCGAATTTGGTCTACCTGGAGTACTCTGATGCTATTGTGGACAAGTATAAACAAGTGAGTTTTGACTCACTTGTCGAAGCTAATCTCAGACTTCGAAATACACCTCATAGTGATGAAACTGAAACAGACAAGTTCAATGTACCAAAGCTTCTCATGGGAATACGCAATGTAAAGATTCTCTACTTGTCTAATGACACTCTTGAGGTCAGTACCTTCTTATTGACTACTTTTGTTTCTATTTTATCACGTTTCACAACTGAGTAATTCAGTAATTTGATTTGGTTTGTGTTTCAGGTACTTGCTTGCTGCCGAAGAAGAATACCGGTGTTCGACAACCTAATCGAGTTAACTATTAATACTACACCATATGTAGGATGGGAATCATTGCCACCTCTATTCAAGAGTTGTCCAAGTCTGGAAACCTTGGTCTTCGAAGTACTATTACACATCCTTTAGATAAATTGCTGACACGTTTTTATTAAGCACACAGTTTGATTATGAAACTGATTCTTTTATGTTTCAGGGATTGTATCACAATTATACAGATAGATGTGGAGACAAGGACGGATGCTTGTGCAAATATGATAATGGTTGGGGGGTGAAGATGGATGTCCGTACTTGTCTATCATCAAGTCCAGTGAAGGTTCTGAAGATATTGAAGTTTGGTGAAGCTTTTGATGAAGATGATAATGCTGATCGTGCTGATGATGACGATGATGATCAAGATGCTGGATCCTGCGATGAAGTTGGTGATGTCGCAGAGGAGCAGATTGAGCATGTCAAGCACTTCCTAGAGACAATGCCGGATCTTGAACAAGTGATATTGTACTACAATTCACCAAATGATCAAGATGTGATGAAAGTATTCAGGAAACTTCAGAAGCTTCCTCGAGTAGCTTCAGCTAATTGCAATATCCAAATAAAATCGAAGAACCTCAGCTTGTCGTCTTCTTCGACTAAACAAGGTACTCGTCTATAGAAGATTCTTCTTGTGGTTTCTCAGCCATGGATATGTCTCAGGCTACAAGTTTGTTTAGTTGCTAAAAGATCTAAACTCCAATCTAAGATTCTCTTGTTTCTGCCTTTAATTTGTTCTTTCTTTAATGACTTGAGTACTCTAATGTTTGCTTTTTTGCTTTTGACTGAGAATGTTGGTTATCTTTTGGTTTTTGCTCTTCTCTTTCTTCGTGAACACGATCACATTTTGATCTGTAAGTCGGTTTCACCCAGTTTTATTCTTCCTTTATTGACTCATTGGCGAATCAGATATTGAAACTATAAACATGATTCTCTTTGTTCCAAGCAATTATCTCATTTGGAATGAGACTCTTCTCACTGTGACCTCCAAACACTTGGCCATTTCAAACCTACTTTTACAAAACTAGGGCAACGCAGTCCAAGATTCTAGAACGGGAAAAATGTCATTAAAATCCCCAAGTTAGCATTTTCGTTGATTTAAATCACGAAGTCTACAAATGTTGAAACAAATCATCAACCTTTTGTTGACTTCTATTTAAATCACGAAGTCTTGTTGACTTCGCCGTTTGAAGCACATCGTTAACTGGCCAAACGGAAATATTAAACGGGGTTAATTAGGCGTTAACGAGTTCCATTAGTTTTCATTACGACGTCGTTTTCTTCTTTAATCTAATCCCCAAATCGAACATTCCTCATAAAATCCCCAAAATCACAAAATCCCCAAAATCACGAACCCTAATTTGTGATTCAGATGAGTTCTAGCTCGGAGACATCGGTGGTTGCTTCGTCCAACCGTGGAGTGCCATCCAAGTGCATTTGTGGAGCCGGTGTGAGGATCTTTACATCGAGAACCAAAGAAAATCCTGGTCGACCGTTCTTCCGTTGTTTAACCAAAAGAGATCCAAGCTCGTGGACAAACAAAAGAGATGTAAGTAGTCATTGGTATGTTCAATGTTAACTATATGTGAAATGGTAAGTAATGGTGTTTGTTTTTGCAACAGGGTCACTTGTTTAAGTGGGTCGAGGAGGCGGTGTATGAGGAAGTTGAAGATGCATTACCAAAACTAGGACTTATGGCAAATGAGATCGTGAAAACGAAATCCCAAGTTAATCAGTTGACTGCTGCTTTACTAGAGTTGAAGGAAGAAGCATTGTGGAGCAAAGTGGAAATCCGCAAGTTCAGAACGTTATTGAAAGTGTGTTTTGTGTGTGTTGTTTGTATTTGTGTTGTCTCAATTGGCATTGCTTACCTAGTGATTGGTAAAGCACAACAAATGAAGTTTGTTCTCGGTTATTAGTGTATGTTCCTTGATGAGTGTGTTTGTTTTGTTTGGTGTGATGGTATGTATGTTTGGTATTTGATGCCAAAAGAGAATGGTTTGTATGTGTATCTCTGGTATTAATTCAACAAACTTTCTCCATTCAGGTTTGTATGTTTAAGAATCAACACAAGAACAAAGTAGGAATTTAACTTGAAAAAGCATCCATGTTTAGACAACAAAACAAAACAAATCCATGTTTAGCAACAAACCAAAGCATCAAGCCCATGTTTAGACAACAAAACAATACACATCCATGTTTAGCAACAAACCAAAACAACAACCAAATACATGGAAACCAATACACCAAAAAACTTAAACACCCGCAAACTGCAACATCTTATCTAGAGCATTCAAACCATGGACTCCAGCCTCATAGTCCTTGTTCACACGGTGGAGCTTCAGGATCTTCCCACTATGTTGATGCCCTCGTCTGTGTTGAAGCCCTCCTCCGTGTTGATGCCCTCCTCTGTGTTGTTTGCCTCCTCTGTAAGGGTTCTGCTCCTCCTTGTGATCCTCCAACAGATGGTTGTGAAGCTGGTTGTGAAGCTGGTTGTGAAGCTGGTACTTGAGAGCCATGTTCCCATGTTTGTCCTTGGCCAAACAATACATTCCTTGGTTCCTGATTCAAAAATTTACAAGTCATAAAAATGTATAAGTCCTAATCATCACACCGAAAAGAAATATGAATACAACAAACCTGATTCTTCCTTGGACGACCCCTTGGTCTTGCAGTTGGAGCTTCAACAGTCGGGTTTGTACAAGATAACCTATTGTGTCCTTCTTGTTTGCAGTTGCTACAAGTCATGACTCTTCCGTTGTTTGCCACTCCTGTGTTGCTTGATGAAGATGCACTTTCATACATCCCTTTTCTCCTAGCATGGTTATTTGGTCGACCCAGATTTCCTTTCCTCCATGGTGGTGGTAAGACTCCCAATCTGTTCATTCGAGGCCATTCCAACTGACCTTGAACAGGCTTAATACCATCTTTATAGGTTGCCCGCCACATTCTTGTTGTGTACCGGTCAACAACATAATCTTGAACTTTCTGTTTCTTAGCTATGATCACAGAAGCAACATGGACACAAGGAATACCAGTCATCTGCCACTTAATGCATCCACAGGCAAGCACATTCATATCCACATAATAAGTCTCATCATGCAACTGTACCTCATGTTGATTGTCCCTAGCCATGTTTCTGATGCAAAACGGAGACCCTTCTATCATACGCTCTATCTCCAAAGAGCTCTCTTAGTGAACCTTGTCTTCAATCTTCTTGCAATGATATGCCTCTTCTCATTCCGCACCATACATTGCCTCCTTATATCCTCAAGCATTTCTAGTAAAGGCTTCCTCCTATCTTGGCGTATGGTTCTATTAAAAGACTCATTGAGGTTGTTCAAGTTATCATTGCAATGCGTACCTACTCTGAAGAAGGCTCTAGACCATGTCATCGGATTGGTGCGTAGAAGAGAATTAAATGCACCTGGGTTATACTTCTGCAACGCCTCCATATGTTTAGCATATTGTCTTGGGGTGTAGCTACGTGCAATCTTCCAAAACATACGCTGCAGTTGCAAATCATAGTTGTCTCTCTTCCAATTCTCCATGATATGTTTAGCACATAGACGATGCTCAGCTTGTGGGAGAGAACGTTCTTTATGGCTTTAACAAGACCCTGAAAATGATTGATGAAAACACATTAAACACATTTACTAACCAATTGTTTGTTAGAAAGAATAGCTATCTTTCTTCCATCCTCAAGCCCCAATGAAGTAGAGAGTCACCTCATGAACCAATCCCAATTGTCATCATTCTCTATCTCAACCACTGCCCAAGCAAGTGGAACTATCCTATTGTCTCCATCTCTTCCAACAGCAGCCAAGAGATGTCCCTTGATGTCCCATTTCAGAAAGGCACCATCTACTCCGATGATGGTCTACATGTCTGCTTCCAAGTATCCCTTTGTGATTTAAAACATACAAATAACTGATAGAACCTTTGTAAGCTCCCAATTGTCGGACAAGGAATAGTCTCAATCTCAAAAACAGTTCCTGGATTTGATCTCTTAATCTCTGCTTGATAATCCATATCTGTGAGAAATGTTCTTGATGACCAGCCTTTGCTTCTCGCCTCACTCTTGTCTTTGCCTTAGAACATTGTTCTTCACTAACTTCTAGATTGTATTCTCTCTTGATCTCTGCTTGCATCTCTCTCGGTCTGATCTTTGGATTCTGTCTCAACCTATCCACAAACAACCAAGCTATCGTTCCTCGCTTTAACATGTGACTGTACCCTGATCTCACACATACATGCTTACTCTCGTATACCTTTATTTGCATCTTGTGTTTCTTCTTATTGTAAGAGCAATAGCATCTCCACAAACACTTAACCTTAGGATCAATATTAGCACATTTTGCACCAATCTTCAAAGCCTGCGATCTAGACAGCTTAATGTCGTATTTAGTCTTCAGGAAATACCTAAGCACAACTATCTTGGACTCCTCCGGTGAACTAAACGTTTTCCCCAAATCGAGCTGCACTTCAGGATCTTTGACTTCTACATGGTCTTCATTATCCCCACCTTGGCCATTATCTTCGTCTTCACTATCTGACAAAGGGTCAGGAATCTTCTCGTCATCAAAGATATCATCTCCACTGTCATTATCGTCTCGTCTTCCGCTTCTCTCGCACCCTCTCCAAACTCTGCTTCGAAGTCCTCGCAAAATAGTTCTTCTACACCAACACGGTTTCCATCTTCTTCTTCAAAGACTTGGTTTCTATCATCCTGGTTACCCTCTTCCTCTCCAACAGCCTCGTACCCAACGTCATCACAATCTTCATCGCCAACCACCTCATAATTATCTCCACTTAGAGCACCTAAATCTTCAAAAGGACACAAATCACACTCTTCTAAGGGAACAAGAACACAATTATACGGAATAATTGGAGAACCTGAACCAACACCCAATTCAGGACCGGTCAAATTGGGAGCAGTCGCATCGGGAGCATTCGACTCGGGAGAAATAGACCAGTGAGCAGACGTTTCTCCATCTTTATTGGGCCTCTTCCGATTGGGACGACGCATTTAAAGCTTCTTTTCCTTAGTCATCGGTTCGATTCGAAGAGAAGATCCAAGGAGGAATCGCAAATTAGGGTTCGTGATTTTGGGGATTTTGTGATTTTGGGGATTTTGTAAGGAATGTTCGATTTTGTAAGGAACTGATTCAGTTCTTGAAAAACCATAAGGACTTCCCGCATACCAAAGGATGATAACGAGCTTAAACACAAATGACCATAATAAGAGAATGGAACTTGGCTTTCTCCGCATAAGATGCATCTTTATCTATAAGTGCTTTTTCAAGGGTCTCCCGGGATGTAACTGTAAGTTAAACGAGACCCACTTAAACCTTTCAACGGCACAAAGATCAAGTAATTAAGCTTAAACAAAGCTTGATACTAGAGGAGCTATTCCAAACTTAAACCAAAGCTCAACCCCAAACTAACAGAGAGAAATATTTGAGGCAAAGGAGATTAGACCAAACAAGGGAAATTACAGCCCATAAAGAGGGGGTACCAAACCTGAGCAACTGATGGTACCGGATCTTAAACGGTTACAATTTGATCAGAGCAAACAGGGGACACAAAAGGGAGACAGTAGAGATGAACGAGAGATACCAAAATAATGAAGATTTGAGTTTATGCAAAGATTTGTCGATGAAGGAAGAGGGAAGAACCGTTGCTAGAAGACACATGAGCCTCCACTTCGCGTATACTCAACAGAAAGAATCAACGGTCATAACTGAGTCTAGCCAATATTCCCCTCCATTTCGCGTATACTCAACATAAAGAATCAACAGTCATAACTGAGCCTAGACAATATTACCCTCCGTGAATCGCGAACACAAGTGGCACCCCGAGCACATCAACAACCAACATATCCTAAGAAACGGGAACCAAAGACACAATATCCCTTGATCTGAACCTCCACATCTACTGATCCACTATGACAAAAACCTCCACGCTTCCACAACCGCATGATCCAACAACAAGGACTGAAAACTAAGTAAGAATATAAAGGAGGTGACCGGCGCCGGCGCTATATGAACCGCCACGCCCTGATCACAGTCTTAATAGAGGCTTTGAGAAAGAGGAGCGGCCGGAGAAAAATTAGGTTTTTAGAGAGAGAGCACTCTTAATATCAATCACTTAAAAGACACTTAAAGTATCTTAGCATCTTAAATATCAATCACTTAGAAAGTAGACACTTTTACCTATTTTAAAGACACTCATCATAAAAAAAATATTAAACTAATAATTAAAAAATGTTAAGACATGATCAAAGGTCAATTAAAACCTAATGTGTACTCAACCACGAATTAGTGGTATCGTCGTAACACTTCAGGATCGAATCCACAAAGACCAAGAAATTGCACTATGAAATTATGAAGATCAAATATAGCTAAGACAAAATAGGAAGTTTGTGTTTCAAGTAACTAAATAAGTGATCATAATGTTGTGCTTTGTCAACCTCTTGCTTTCATGAATAATTCCCTTGATGTTGCTAATAAGCACTTGAGCAGATTCAGTATTCAGATGAGGCAGAGAAAAGAGGTTGAAAGAGTTTTGGTAATCAATGCTCCTTGGAGACATGATCATAATGTTGGTCCTCCCTAACAAGGTTTGAAGGAGTTGGAATGCACTGAAAAAAAACCGAGTCGTTCCAAGATTAATCTTGCATCGAGTAACAATCGAACAAATCTAACCACCAAGTTTTGAGAAAATTAATCCCCCTATCCAATCTAAAACTATCTCTACTGTTCTAGGATGGTGTCTTCTACCTACCGTGAACGAGTTTTAATGCCCTCACCAAGTTTAGAGAAAAATAGTGCCCTATCCAAGTTTTTAGTGTTTTTTAACATTTATATATTATATTTATTTTTGACATTAATATTTTAACCGTTATTACATCCACTGGTCAACTAGTCGTAAAACTTCTGCAAAAGCACCAATTTTAAAATGCTAAACCAGTCGTTCATAATGCTTAATAACACTTGGAACTACAACCGCCCACTTCCGCAAACTCCCGCTACGACAACCGCAAACGCTGCGTTTGAACCAATCAAGCCCTAAATCAGCTTTCGAATTGGACTTAACAAGGGAAGAGGAAATTCAAACATGGGCCTTAAACCAGATGGGCTTGGAGTTGGATATGTTGACTTCAAGGGGAACCGAGGTGAAACATGGGCCTGTCCACCAAGTTTATATCGCCAAATCTGTTGAATTTAGCCACAAACCTTCTGAGATTCTCGACAGTCAGCTCACTCCTTCGTTCCCCTCGAAGTCAACACCAGCAACTCCATGCTTACCACTGTGGGACTCATGAAATTTGCATTGACAACAATTGAACCTCGTGGGTATAGTGGTGGTAAGTATGGAGTTGCACGATGTTGGGAATGTTGCCTCGATAATCATGTCTAGGAGAGTCTTCGTTCTTGTCGTGTGTAGTTTTTTCCGATTAGACTTGTTTGTATTTTGACTATTTTAGCTATAATTTTTTTATACTTTTAGAAGAGTGTAGTATGAATACTTAAATGTCTACTATCAAGTATTTGAGGTTTCAATAAGGTTTTAGGTTTTAGAACAGATTAAGAGCTTTATAGCACGGGTCACTTTTGAAAAACTTTCCGGATTCATATTTTGACGAGTTTTGTGTCTATGAAAAGCTGGACGGGTCATCTTTATCCTCGAAGTAGAATCAAGTTATTGCGTTCAGCCATTTGGAAGATATGCTCGATCTACCAAGACATGTCGGATAACCGATCGGTTAATCAGTCCGGGTCGGGTCGGATAACTGAATTTAAATCTCAATATCTCCAAATTGAACAGAATACCAAATTGGTATGAACCAAAACCCATAAAATCGGGTCGGGTAAAAACCGCATGCCCTGCTCTTTCCAATGAATTTCGTTAAATCTATCTTAACATTTTTGAAGTACATTTTTGTGTCATCCTCTCTTATCTTTGTATCCAAACAAGTCTCAACTAAATTCTTTACAATCCTTACAACCAAACACAATCATTTCCTTATTTGATGATATTAATTTCCTAAAAACTATCTACCTAATTTAAATCAATATGTTAGATTAAAATATAATTCTCCTTGCACTTTTATTTAATCTTCTATTTAATTATTTTAATTACTATTTAATTCATAAAGTTAAAAAAAATTTAGATTTTTTTCTGCATATGATGTGATTTGAGTTTTTATAAACGGATATATATTTTAAAAATTTTCTTATGATATTTATAACCAAACAAGTATATCCACATATAGAGCTCGAAATACATTTTTAAAGTACAATAGGGTGCCATTACTTTTTGGCTTTTTGCCAACTTCGGGTCAGATTTTTAACTAAAATTATAACCGATTCAATTATATGGATCCTCTTTAAGATTACCGAATATTTTGGGCCGGGTTCTAATCCATAGCGTACTTATTTACATCTAATTAATGTCAATTAATGCCTATTGTATCTTAGGAAAGATCTAATTTACATGCCGAATTTTTAGGGCTGAGTTTGATAAAAAGAATTGATAACACAAATTCTGTAATCACATCCATATAATATAGCAACTAATTCAAGATGAATACATTTAGGAAATATCTAATTTGCGTTTAATAAACGATTACATATTTGCTAAGTTCTTATTAGCTTTTAATATACACTATTAATCCAATAATATCAATTGAGAATCAAAATAAGAATATGTCATATCATTCATTCCTAAATCATAGCTAACCAAATAATAAAATGTATATTCTCAACTTGCGAATCAAGAGTTTATACAAAACCTATTTACAACCGTTCACAATATATATAGAGATGCAATTCACCATCGACTACAAGCACCACTAAACTATTACAATATCATATCAACAAAATAATAGACCGTGGTGTACCAAGGGTAAAACCTAATGACCATTAAAAACCAAATCTTCCTACTCTCAATAAACCATATATATCCCTAAAATCCGACCATCAAGTTGACCCCCATTAATCCACGAGACAGAGTGGCAGACAGGGGTATAAACCCATAACATTTCAAAACCCTGGAGACTCATCTCATCTCATCTCATAATTTATTTTTGGATCCACCGGCGTGGATGAAATATCCGATGACGGTACCGGATTTTGTATTCGAGACTGGGAAGCTCTGGTAGAGGAATAACAGATTAGATCATGTTTAGGGAGAGGAGAACAGTTGGATCGAAAGCAGAAGATAAATAATAAGCGATCCGTGTTAATGCATGATTCTCCTTCTCTTCTCTCCAAGACTAACTTTTCCGACGGTGAGATTCTCGACTTTCCCCTCCTCTAATCGCGCTATTGTAATAGCATATATATATATATATATATATTTTGATTCGATTCCGAGTCTGTTTACTGATTTGGGGAAATGACTTTTTTTTTTTTTTTTTTTTTTTTTTTTGAGAAACTTGATCTTATTAGACTTGGCTCTGGTTCCTGAGTTGACCTGTTGTTATTCAAGTGCTCGGGCAATTCAACTATATTATTCATTTTCCATCTAATCAAATCGTATATATGTTAGGAACGTGATCCTTAAACGCAGCTTTTGTTCATGATTCTAGGCAGCAAATCTTTCTTATTAGTTTTGAAAAAGAAAAAGAAAAATTAAAGTTTTTTTAGGGCATTTCTTACCTGTAGATATGTCAGAAGTTTTTTGAGGGCGACTGAAAGGAACCTGAGGAGATGCTAATGTAATCCTATACCATCACGACCTCTTTGTCTTCCGGTTCTGGTTCCAAACAAACACATTCCTTTTAATTTCCAGGACTTCCTGCTCAGGCTTCTCCGCGAGCTTCTTGTCAGGAGTGATTTCCTTTAGTAATCATATTGGCTTCTTAGAAGTATCTTTTGCAGTACTGGATGCACGTTCAGCAGCACTCCTCCATGACTCCCCACTCTCAATCTCACGATAATAATACCCTCGGGGCAGTAGACCCGTAGCCCGTCCCCTTCTTCCCATCCTACCACATCCAAGACCACGTCCACGTCCTATTTTTGGTGGCATACTACAAGGAAATAAAGATGAGTCTTGTTCTTATAAAGATTCCTAACCTAGAATCTAACAAATGACCGAATAAATTGTTATGAACATTCCTATGAATATGGAATTTAGCAAGTGACCGAATCAATTTCCTAGACAGCTTTGCGACACATTTACTCGATAAAACGTTGAAAATATGGTTTCTCGTAGCATCGCTTAACCATGCTCTGATACCACGCTTGTAACACCCCCTATCTGTCCTAAATATAAAAACAAATTGGAAGCACTACGTAGGACTCTCGTAGTCGGCAACCAAGGCTTCCGGAACGAATCTAATCACGCTGGTCATGCAACCGCGAGCGCCCGACCTCTCGAGTACGACCTAAGGCTTTGCAACCGGTACCGCGAGCGAAAGTTGTGTTAAGTCCGGACTAGATTTAATATTAGTTGGAATAACCATTTAGCTTTTGAAAATCTGAGTCTTTACGTATATATAATATACGCGAAAATCGTTACCAAAACGTTTATATAGCTTTCGGATCCTTTTGGAAACCATACATAATATACATAGTAAGAATTTACAAAAACTGTAAAACCTACATTGATTCGCCTAGGTCATGTTGCTTCTTCTACGGAGATCTTTCGGCTAATGATTCCTGGGGAAAAAATGAAGTAGAATCGTAAGTAATCTAGCATTACTTAGTGAGGCCGATATGTAAGGAAATCTTACCCAACGATATCTAAGGAATTCTACCAATATACCTATCCCCAAACCGCAAGCAATACGAATTCAACCAACAAGCAATGATACAATGCAACAAGCATAATGAAGTGCAATGCATGAAGACTCGAATTTATGTATGCAGCGGAAATAATGAATATGCATGCTTCTACCCTAAGGAAGGCCTTCTACGAATACATGATATCTGAAGGCAATGCCCGACAACCCTAGACAGAAAGTCTAAAAGTGATCCACATTCCTTCGTACTACATCGTCATGTAGCGTCCGACCGGATATGATCCGCTCCGAACCTTTGTAAGCCATAACGTTACAGAGTTACACGCAACTCACAGCAGACGGATGGGATCCTCATGATTCGCTTCATGCAAGCTACCTAAACGATAGTAACTAACATGAACGAAAGCAATAATATAACAATAGGACGGGATAACTGCAATGGTAGGGGACAACATTTACACGCCCAGATCTAATGGTAAATAATTTGATTAATCCACAGACTAATGAGTGGCTTTTACCTATTCTCCAAGAATTTATGGATCAGGAGGATGTTCAAGTTATTAAGAGTTTGACTATTAGCAAATCTATTAAGCCAGATCGATTGGTGTGACATTATACAAATTCCGGTCGGTACTCAGTTAAGTCGGGTTATAAGGTAGCTCAAGCCGTGAAGGCCGAAATCGAATATGGTCCTTGCTTGGAATCTTCTCGTACCACCTAAAATCAGACATTTTTCTGGTAGATAGCGTCTGGTTCTCTCCTGGTGACGGTGCGATTAGCTTCTCAGGGAGTTCATTGTGACATGGTATGTAAGAGATGTGATCTAGCGGCAGAGAGTATTAATCACACTTTCTTTGATTGTTCTCATTCCCGACATATATGGGAAATGGTCTTCGTTGGATTACCCACAGACAAGTTTTCATATGATTCAGTGTATTCAAATTTGGATTTTATTTATGGTAAAGGGACTACGGTGTATTCAAATTTGGATTTATTTATGGTAAAGGGATAGTCCCTATGGCTTTAGGAGCTACTCATCTTTTGATACCGTGGCTTGTTTGGTTCTTATGGAAGGATATGAATAAGAAAGTCTTTCAAGGGTTACAATCAGAGCCAATAAATATCATTAATCAGTCTTTAGGCGAACAATTGTTGTGGGAAGAAGCCCATATAGCCTCAAGGGTTAGTCCGGGTTCACCGGAACCCATGCATACTGCTGAGCCGATAATTCGTTGTCAAGTTGATGGTTCGAGGAAATCTACAGAACCAAATTCAGGATTGGGATGGTGGTGTGGTGATGGTGAGAATCAGACTTTAGTTATGGGTGCAAGATGTCAACGTAGCAGTTCGTCCCCACTTCATTCGGAGCTAGAAACATTACTATGGGCTATGGAGTGTATTCTTTCTAGAGGCATTGATTGTCAGATGTTCGAAACGGATTCTGCAGAGTTAGTTGTGATAGTGCAAGTTCCGTAGGAGTGGTCGGTCTTCTCTACTCTCTTTGATAAGTTCCAGGCTCTTAGTGCCCCTTTGCCTACTTTTACTCTTTCCAAGATCCCACGGGCGTCAAACCTGAAGGCTGATTTTTTAGCTCGTTCTTCTAGAACGTTATTGTCGGAAACTATTTTTGTAAATAACTTTCCTCTAGTTTGGGCAACCAATCTAGGAATTTTATTTTAATTATTGTTACGTCGGAAAAAAAACTGCAATGCGACTAAACGTCCAGCATCACAACTATACCATCGCGGCGCTATATCAAATAATCACACAGGCAACATAACAACAATGCAACTATGATGATATACTAATGGAACAATGGATGTGGTACCTAACATGATGCACACAAGAATCACACAACAAGCAATATCACAAACAAGAATATCAAGTCACACAAGGGATTGCGTACTAATTAATCACACAACAATAATCAAGTAGTTCCATACCTAAGTGCTAATGACTACTAAACCGTTCTAATCGTAATGCTAAACACTTAGCAGTTCTAGCTTAAGAAGTAATCACTAACTTAATCTTAGTCAACTAACTTAATCCTAGTAAACTAAGCTTAATTCTAATTAACTTAACTTAATCATAATTACCTAACTTAAACATGATTAAATAACTTAACCTTGATTAACTAACATAATCCTACTTAACTACCTTAATCCTACTTAACTAACTTAATCCTACTTAACTAGTTTAATCCTAAACTAATCAAGTAAAGAAGACTAACCTCAATTAAATAATTAAATAAACAAAAACTAAACTAGCCTATTCACGTGCTACTTCCACGCGATCGGGAACTCACCTAGCTTTTTCCGGCGCTTTGCAGCTCTTTGCGCGCTCCTCCTAAACGCTTAAAGTTTTTCTATTAGGTTTTCGGGTTTATATAGCCTGCCAAGGTCGGTTTAACCAAGTAGGAGGTAGCACTGGGCGACCCTTGGCGCGACACATGGCAGACACCCTTTGCGACTCCGGTGCCGACACATGGCAAACAAATAGGGACAACATTACAAGATAAAATTCGCGCCGTTGTGGATAGGGATTGAAGCTGATCGGATAAGCATCACCTTCGGATGATCCTGACCGTCCATTCCCCTAGCTAGCGTCTTTGCATCACGACCGTCAGTCCGTTAGCGTACCGGTATGGACGTATCCAACCACCGGGCACCGAACTGGTGGGTGATACATAAGGTTACCTGTCCGCGTGCCTGCTTAGGAAAATGATACCGTACTGGACCAATCCTTCTCTCGTGCAAATTACCCATTGCAACCCACATTAACTGGTGATACCACTATCTGCGTTACCGATAGTCATCCTGTGCTGGCTGGTGCAACCATTGTCCGGGCTACTAATAACAATCCGCGTTAGCTGGCACTACCATCGTCTAGATCACTGATAGTGACCCGCGTGAGCTGGTATCGCCAATGTCCGGATCGCCTAAAGCAACTTATGTCCGTTGATACTACCATTGCCAACCATTGCCAATTTTCCGTGACCCTACCTAATCTCCCTAGACCAGCTAAGGCTTCCTAGATAAGACTAATCCTATAATCTTACCTATGGGTCCTCGACCAACTTAGGGACATTGCCGATAGCCTGAATTTCCATTCCATTTTTCCCATTTGACGGAGAATCAATCTTGATATGGCATTATCTTCTCGGTCCTTAGGTGTGCCTCATCACTCCCTTGTATTGGCCCTTTGAATGTCCGAGCCAAAATTGTCCTTCCTTGATGGAATAATGGGTTTTAGTTGACCAGCCATGGCAAAGGTTGTTCCGTTCGGGCCTGAGCCATGGTGAGGGGTATTACATCCAGCCTCATCATCTCTCAGAATGATTGGATTGACTATCTTCAAAGATTTAGCTGCTTTTCTATTGTCACACTATTACTTTCCCAACTTTTGATTTGTAAAATTCAGGGCCTGGCTAGTTCAAATGCATCGTTTGCGGTTGCAGTTGTGGTTTAAAGCATTATTAAGCGTTTTGAATGACTGGTTCAGCGTATTTAAATGGATGTGTTTGCGGGAGTTTTACGACTGGCTGACCAGCGGGTGCAATTGCGGTTAAAACATAATGAATATAATATATAATTGTATAAATGTTTGAAAACACCAAAAAATTATTAAACTTGATTTATTATTAAAAATCATAAAAAGTACTAAGATAATTATTGAAAAAACAAATAAATTTCATATTAAATTTTTTATTACTTTACGCATTTGGATTTTCACCAAAAATTTCATCAAGTAATGTGATAAATGACAAGTAATGTGGTTGTAGATCTTCTCTGTTAGATCTCACATACTCAATAAATTTCTCACATTAAATCTCAAGATCAAGGTAAATTAATTATGAAAGACCAATGTTCTTGATGTTTGAAAAAAAAACATATTTTTAGTTTTCTGGACTCTCACACAAGGGCAGACCCAAGTGAGAGAGTATGGGTTCAGTTGACCCCCTCGCCCCCATTAGTTTTTAAAAAGAGTTCTATTGTGTAAATTTACCATTTTTAATACTACAATTTACTATAATGAATCAATCAAAAATAGTTTATTTAGTCAAAAACCCATATCTCAATTTATTTTTATTTAATTTTCTTGCAATATTTTAGTAGCCCATTTCTAAAAAATATTTTTATACGTTTTAATTAACATAAATATAGAAAGAAAATAAAATCTTTCTCTCTCTTAATATATCAGTAATATTTAGTGATTTTACATATTGTCATATCACACAAAACCAAAAATAAAAATAAAAATCTCATATTTTCTAATTAACTTTCTTCAATGAAGAAAAACCTCTAACTTAATTAGCATAAGTCTATTTAACAAAAAAAAAATATATCAAATATTGATTCTCCAAAGTTATATTTTGATCCCAATAAAAATGTTTCTACGCCCGTCATTGTTTTCGCATAACGATTTTTGTTATGCAGTTTCATGGAGCTGTCTTTGCATCAATAAGAAGCAGCTAAAATCAATGCTTAAGAAGAAGCTTCAATCGGATAAGTTGCAGGAATTGATCGATGAAGATAATGACGAGTTTGCTTCAGTGGAGCCAGTGTCGACCGCCACCAATGAAGAGTGTCGCTCGACACTACAGCCAATTATCGAAGAAGAATGACGATACGTAGAGAATTCAAGTGTGCACAACACTGAGCAGTCGACACCACTTGGGTGTCGGTCGACACTCATCGCAGACTAAAATAGAAGTTGTGAATCCTTCGATTCAAGTTCCTAAAAAGGTTTACAAACCCAATATTCCCTTTCTTAAGAACCCAAGGAAGTCTAAATAAGAGCTAGATGATGCTAAGTGCAAGGCACACTATGATGAAGCTCATTATTGAGATTCCTTTGATTGATAAAGTAAGAACGTCTCCAATGCTTAGGAGATATGTGAAGAGGATGGTGACCAATGATTTGAATACTGAGCAGGGTGTGATGATGATATCAGCTCAATTCAGTGTTATTATTCAGAAAAAGATTCCAGAGAAGCTTCCTGGTAGTTTTGTCCTAGATTGTACGATCTTCACTAATAGGTTTGTTAGATATTTGTGTGGTCTCGGTTCTAGCATTAATTTGATACCTTGATCAGTTGCATTCAGCCTTGGGATGACAGACTTCAAGGCTACAAAGATAACTCTTATACTTGTAGATCGCTCAATTCGTATTGTTGACGGTATTCTTGAAGATGTTCCAATTAAGATGGTGATTGTTTGATACCTACTGATTTTGTGGTATTGAAGTATGACGAAGATCATTCTTCGCTACAACTAAAGCTATAATCGATGTCAGGAAGGGACAAATTGGTTTGAATGTTGGTGATCTACAAATGTGTTTTGATATGGATAAGCTAGTAAAGAGACAAACGATTGACGGACAGACTTTCTATGTGGATACATTGTCTAATCTTGTTGAGGAGATTTTTAAGGAGATTGATAACTCTCCAATTTACATGTTCTTAGCGTCCATATTTTGCACTGTTCATACCCTTAACTTAGCATTTTTAGGTCATTATCTGTAGGAATTCACTTTTAGGCCATTTAGGGTGTTGCATTTTTGCATTTGCATATTTTGGATGAAAATAGGTGCTTAAGAGCCTCAAATGGGAAAAAACAAGGACAAACCCGAGCATGTACCCGAAGGAGCCATCAAGCTGGAAGAAAAAGTCTGAATCCCAACACGAACGAGGAGGATCCAAGAGCATGAAGAACAACCCAAGAATCTACCCGAAGACGAAGTCGACCACATCCTCGTGTACCACATCGTGTAGACCCTCGGGCATGACTGGGAAGCTAGGTCAAAGGGGTTTCCAAATATAAACCCCTCCTCCTCTTCCTCGCAAAGGAGCACGCCGCAGACCCTCAAACCAGAGAGCGAGAGCTTCTGTGAGAGAACTGAGCGACTCAAACACTTTTCCCTTTTGTTTTGGATTTTATTTCATAACTTTTAATCATTTTCTTTAGATTTCTTTCTTGTACTCTTATCCCTCTACTTTATCGTTTAATATAATGCAATTTTCCTTCATATTTGTTGTTTTGTTTCTTGCTATGATTTCCGAGTAGTGAAGTAAAGTTTCTAGGGATGGGATAGATGATTTTGTGTTCTTGATCGGTTAGGATGTCTTAGTTGATTGAATATGTTTAATACATTTCCTTCTAGATTGGTGTTCTTAATGCTGTCAACAAACCGAGAGGGTGAGATTAGATCTAAGGTGTTTTACCACCGAGAGGTGTAGATGAGATGCTTAAATCAACCNATGAGATGCTTGAATCAACCAATGCTAGAGGTTTACTCACTTAGCCTAAGAGATTAGATGAGTAAGGGGTTTACTGACAATAATGAATCGGATCTTAATGCATGCTTGGTCATGTTTCTCCAACGAGAGTTGGGTAAGGGAGTGATAAAGGTTGATTGTTTCTATCACGAGAGTATTTTAACAAGATTTTAGAGATTCATTGTCTAGGAAATATTTGCTTGAGGCATGTAAGGCATCTGTACTGGTTAGGAACACTTAGGATTCGATTACCCCATTCTTAGAAGGTTTCGTATTTTAATTGCTTGCATTTCATTCATCACTCGATCTCTTACCCAAACAGGTACACGATACCCTGCATCGAGTAACCCCTCGAGTTGTTCATATTTCATTTGCCTACTCGATCACCCCCACCCGATCCTGTACTCGAATGCTTGCATCGAGTGCTTAGGTCGTGTGGTTCTTTGTTTAAACTCTTTTCTTTTATTATTTTAGGATTGTTAGATAAAACCCATAATTGCTTGGCTTGACTTGCATTTTTCTGATTGCATTCTTCCTGCTAGCATAAACAACCATTTGGATTGATAACCGTTTGTACTACAGCTGTATAGGGAATAGATACCCTGGGTGAAAAACCTACTATCAATTTGGCGTCGTTGCTATTTGGTTGATTTTATTTTGCTACGTGTAGGATTTCAGCACTTGCTAGATCAAGTTCTTTTGTTTATATTGGTTTGGAGTCTGACTTGTTTGCTTTCGTTCTTGCTTGTTTTCAATCTCAGGTACAACCCGATCACCCACCCGACCCGTCACTCGATCGCCTGGATCGAGTAGACCCTCGTGTACACACTCAGTTACTTTGCTGTGCATGCAAACACGATCCAAAGGTAGCCAGAACCTGAGTCCTTTCATTGATAACATCGACATACCAAGGCTACTCAGACAACAACAAGGTCAACCGCAACTAGCAATCATTGAGGAGACAATGAACAATCAAAACGGTCCACTAGCTCCTTAAGCAAGGACCAACATAGGAGCAGGAGATGCTCCATCTACTCACACTCAAAGGAATGGCATTGTGCCACCTGCTGTCCAGAACAAAAATTTTGAGATCAAGAGTAGTCTCATCCAGATGATACAGAGTAATAAGTTTCATAGATTGCCAATGGAGGACCCATTGGATCATCTGGATGAATTTGATAGGCTCTGTAGCCTCACAAAGATAAATGGAGTTAGTGAGGATGGATTCAAACTCAGGCTTTTCCCATTCTCTTTGGGAGACAAAGCACACATTTGGGAGAAATCACTACCCAAGGAATCCATCACCACTTGGGAAGCGTGCAAGAAGGCATTCCTGGCCAAATTCTTCTCCAACTCCAGAACCCCAAATGTTGCCAATCCTTAGGACCAAACTTATCCATCTGCGGTTCAAGGGAACCAGGTACAACAGAAGCCTTTTGTCCAGTACAATCAAGGCTATGTACCTAAGCAGCAGTACTCTGGCAACTACAACCAACCACCTGGATTCCAACAACCTCAAGGTCGGCAAAACCAATCACAAGAAGCTGAGTTACACGGCCTACTTCAGAAAATGATTCAGAATCAGGCTTCGACATCTATGGACATCGCAAAACGGTTCGCAGAGATGAGCAACAAGATCGACTCATGATACAATGATTTGAACGCAAAGTACGAATCAATCAATACTAAGGTTAGATACCTAGAAGGCCACCACAACAACCAACCTACTCCAAAGATCAACCAACTCCCAGGAAAAGCAGTTCAAAACCCTAAGGATTACGCCACTGCCCAAGCCATCTCCCTTGATGATGACTATGAGGATTACCTCACTGAGGACAGTGATATTCAAGATTGGGAGGATAGGGATCACTCAATGATAAATGAGGCCAAGTACTACATATCCGAGTATGAACCCGAGCCTTCACCCGAGGAGACTGATCGAGTTGATGATCGAGCACTGGTTGAGGGATCAGAAATCGAAGAACCACCTGAAGCAGAACCCAATGACCTACTCGATGAGGGTGATTGGATGATTCATCGAGTAGATGTTGAAACGAGAGGTCAGCCTCAACCACCAGTAGCAGAAGAAGGGGAACTAGAGGAAAGGTTCAATGCTGCACTTGACATTCAACTGGAGGCGCTTGCAGAGCGTATGGCCAAGCGTAGAACTCCACCTCCTAAGCTTCTGCCACCACACAAACTTTGAGAGGAATCCGCCAAGGAGGCAGCTCGGCTGGAGAATGAGGTTAAGGAGGCTGTCAAGGAGATTGGGTTTGAAATTCTCAGGAGTGGAGTGTGCTTAGATCCTGAGCTGCGAATCGAGGAAAA